>NC_084627.1:130869-178369 GCF_033978795.1 Nerophis ophidion
CTTTGACACTGTTACAAATATGCGCCACACTGTGAACTCACACCAAATAAGAATGACATACACATTTCGGGAGAACATCCGCACCGTAACACAACATAAACACAACAGAACATATACCCAGAACCCCTTGCAGCACTAAGTCTTAATAATATCGGATAATATCGGACTGCCGATATTATCGGCCGATAAATTCTTTAAAAGATATTATCGGAAAAAAAAATATCATAAAATGTATGACTTTTTAAAACGCCGCTGTGTACACGGTCGTATGGTGAAGTACAGAGCACCAATAAACCTTGAACCACTGCTTTTGCGTGCCGGCCCAGTCACATAATATCTACGGCTTTTCACACACACAAGTGAATGCAAAGCATACTTGGTAAACAGCCATACATGTCAAACTGAAGGTGGCCGTATAAACAACTTTGACACTGTTACAAATATGCGCCACACTGTGAACTCACACCAAATAAGAATGACAAACACATTTCGGGAGAACATCCGCACCGTAGCACAACATAAACACAACAGAACATATACCCAGAGCCCCTTGCAGCACTAAGTCTATCATAAACACCCCCACTACCCCCTACTCAATACCCCGCCCCACCAACCCAGCCCACCTCAACCTCCTCATGCTCTCTCAGGGAGAGCATGTGCCAAATTCTAAGCTGCTGTGTTCAGGCATGTTAAAAAAAATAATGCACTTTGTGACTTCAATAATAAATATGGCAGTGCCATGTTGGCATTTTCTTCCATGACTTGAGTTGATTTATTTCCGAAAACCTTGTTACATTGTTTAATGCATCCAGCGGGGCATCACAACAAAATTAAGCATAATGTGTTAATTCCACGACTCTATGTCATACTTGCCAACCCTCCCGATTTTTCCGGGAGACTCCCGAATTTCAGTGCCCCTCCCGAAAATCTCCCGGGGCAAACATTCTCCCGAATTTCTCCCGATTTCCATCCCGACAACAATATTGGGGGCGTGCCTTAAAGGCTCTTCCTTTAGCGTCCTCTCTCACCTAAAAAGGAGACTATTATATATGTCTCCGTTATGCATAGCTTTATCTATAACTCATAAAGTAGGCAGGCATGGAGCTATTTCTCAGCCTGTTTATTCCAGCCGGCACGTTAATACACTGACACACAACATCCGGATTCCCATCATGCATTGCTTCAAAACTACGGCAAGTAGTAATGTCCAAAAACATAACAGAAACGAAGCAGAAGAACGAAGAAGAGTCATGGCGACGACGAGTAGGAAGAAGAAGTACGCCTGCAAGTTCCAAAATGATTGGGAAAAAATATTTGGAGTTCATCCAGGACAGCTCGAAGGTGAATGGGTATGCTGCCTGCAAATTTTGTGTATCGAACTTCTCCATTAAACACGGTGGCCAAACAAAAATACTCATTCCTGAACACATTATGTATATATATGTATATATAAGAAATACTTAAAAATATGTACACCCCCGCTATCCCCCCACCCGCATCTCCCGAATTCGGAGGTTCTCAAGGTCGGTGTATGCTGTATATATCAATATTGGTTGATATCGATATCGGTAATTAAGAGTTGGACAATATCGGGATATCGGATATCGGCAAAAAAGCCATTTGTCATGTTTTGTGGTCACGTTCTGTTTGGTTTTGGACTCATTGTGGACTTTTGTTTGTTTTTGTCACCATGACAACTCATTAGTTTCACCTGTTATGTGTTCACGACTCACGCACCTGTCAATCACTGCACCGCTATTTAAGCCTGTAGTTGCCAGGCAGTCAGCCTGGCGACATAACCCTCTATACACCCTTGTTACCCATGCTGATGATCCATGCTCTTTTCTCGTTCCACTTAAGTTTTCGTTATTCATGCCATAGTTCGCAAGTTTTGTTTTATGTCCATAGTTTGCATTATAGTAATAGTTTTTGTTTTCATAGCCAAGTTCTGAGCCTCTGCGTTAAGTTTGTTCCCTGCCTTGTGCGCGCAATTTTGTTTGGTACTTTTTGAGTGATTAATTAAAAGATGTCATTACCTTCACGCCATGTCCGGTCCAGTCGATTCGCACCACGAAAAAACAAACCACACCACAGTCCAAGTCTTGACCAAGCCTGCCTAAAATTAACGCCGGGTCAAACTTGTTTCGCAAAATATTATTTTTATTACCGCATGCCTAGAATTTCCACCGGGTCAAACTCGTCACGTCTTGAGTGACACTTCACCTGTCATCATTTTCAAGATGGAGGAGGCTGATTTCAATAATTTGAAATCGCATAAAGGGAAGAAGATTAAGAGCTATTCATTAGGATTTAAGGTCCAAGCTATTGAATATGCTAAAAAGAACAGTAAGCAGCTATGTCTTATTAATATACCGTAGCTGCGTGTGTCAAATATGAGTCATTAAATGACTCCCGCCTCCTGGTGGTAGAGGGCGCTAGTGATGCTTCTTGCGACCACTCGGCTGCAGAAGAAGTGAAGTGTGTGAAGTGAAGTGAATTATATTTATATAGCGCTTTTCTCTAGTGACTCAAAGTGCTTTACATAGTGAAACCAAATATCTAAGTTACAATTAAACAAGTGTGGGTGGCACTGGGAGCAGGTGTGTAAAGTGTCTTGCCCAAGGACACAATGGCAGTGACTAGTATAGTGGAAGTGGGAATCGAACCTGCGACCCCCAAGTTGCTGGCACGGCCACTCTACCAACCGAGCTATACCGCCCCCCCAAGTGACAACAAGCAGCAAGAGTGAGCAGCGTGTGTTTATTTTTTCCTCTCACTTGCACTTTTTACATGGAGGATTACATAGTTTTCTAAACTGGACTTTCAATCGAAGCAGGAGGTAATAAAGGAAGATCTCCATCAAGACATAGAGACTTTTAAAACTGAATAAAGATAAGGAAGACTTCTATAAACACGTTATGGATGCTTTTGATCAGAAGGAGCTGCGCATGGACTTCATTTATAAGTAAAGGTAAGACCATAATAACGTTTTTTTTATTAAATGTGCTTTTCATGATGGTATCCTTACATCACACTCAAATTTTTAAGCGCAGGTTTAAATTTACCGCATGCCTTTGGTAAGTGCCGGAGTGAGAAGAGGTTTTGAAATAATTAGCGCATGCTTGCCTTTACCGCATGCCTTTGGTAAGCGCCGGAGTGAGAAGAGGTTTTAAAATAATTACAGCATGCTTGCCTTTACCGCATGCCTTTGGTAAGTGCCGGAGTGAGAAGAGGTTTTAAAATAATTACAGCATGCTTGCCTTTACCGCATGCCTTTGGTAAGCGCCGGAGTGAGAAGAGGTTTTAAAATAATTAGCGCATGCTTGCCTTTACCGCATGCCTTTGGTAAGCGCCGGAGTGAGAAGAGGTTTTAAAATAATTACAGCATGCTTGTCTTTACCGCATGCCTTTGGTAAGCGCCGGAGTGAGAAGAGGTTTTAAAATAATTACAGCATGCTTGTCTTTACCGCATGCCTTTGGTAAGCGCCGGAGTGAGAAGAGGTTTTAAAATAATTACAGCATGCCTGTCTTTACCGCATGCCTTTGGTAAGTGCCGGAGTGAGAAGAAGTTTTAAAATAATTACAGCATGCTTGCCTTTACCGCATGCCTTTGGTAAGCGCCGGAGTGAGAAGAGGTTTTAAAATAATTACAGCATGCTTGTCTTTACCGCATGCCTTTGGTAAGCGCCGGAGTGAGAAGAGGTTTTAAAATAATTACAGCATGCTTGCCTTTACCGCATGCCTTTGGTAAGTGCCGGAGTGAGAAGAGGTTTTAAAATAATTACAGCATGCTTGTCTTTACCGCATGCCTTTGGTAAGCGCCGGAGTGAGAAGAGGTTTTAAAATAATTAGCGCCCCGGCGGCCATTCAAGGAAATACGGTGTTTGAAAAAATAAAAATAAAAAAATGCCTTCATTTAATGGACCAAAACCCAGCAAGTTGAGGAGCCCGGGGAAGACCTTCTCTCCCCTTTGGACCCCACTTCCATCCCACCCCAAAAAAAGAAGCCGGAAAGCTCCTTTGATGGACAGCAGCACTTCACTTGACTTGCATTGATGGTCAAAGAAAAATGGAGGATGAGATGAGTTTCTCAGGGGAGTGAGGATAATACAATCAGTGTGTGTGTGTGTGTGTGTGTGTGTGTGTGTGTGTGTGTGTGTGTGTGTGTGTGTGTGTGTGTCCTGAGCGGGGGCCATATTTGATGCTCTAAGAGAATGAAGGTCTTTGGCGGTCTTTTAGCTAAAGCAAGCACATTTCTTTGAAGCTCGGCCACCTTGGCTGCGGAAGCATTACCAACCCCGGGCTTTTCTATACATTAGGCGCCACACAAGTGCATTATGGGCCGCCGCTCCGATTGTTCAATATGATCCCAACAGACCTTTTGATTTTCTTCTTGTATCTTTTTTTTTTTCCTTCCCCTAACTCCCCTTGCTCTGGCGCTGCTGCCGCTGCTCCCTCCTCCTCCGCGATCGGATTAGGATCGATTGTTGCGTGGCAGAGCCGGGGGCCCAGACACGAGGGGCAGAACACAACGCCGCCGCGCGATTGTGCTCGCCGTGCCCCGCCTCGCAGACCATTCAGGCGACTAAATAGAATGATTTGCCCTTAGATGTCAAATTTCCTCCGAGACAAGGATGTCAATACCAATTAGATTGTCTGCAGTGGCCTCAGCTCTACGCCAAAGCTCCACCACTAAAGACACACTCTTAACATCTCACTCCCATCGCTCTTTTTTTTTTTTTTTTTTTTTTTAAAGCAGAGTGGTGGTCTCGGCACCAAGCCTTCAGTCTCAAATCAGTTTTATGACTGGCGCTGTGCAGACATTAGGCTAACTCCATTAGCCTCTCTGACGGAGATGGCCTGAGGGGATACTGAGGGGCCACGATGGGACTGAGTAGGTGTGTGTGTGTGTGTGTGTGTGTGTGTGTGTGTGTGTGTGTGTGTGTTCTGGCAATGCTTACTTAATGGGGACATCGCCTCTGTTTAGACAGTCACCTTTAGGGGACCTCTGACGGTATGGGGACAAAATAACAGGTCCCCTAAAGGGAAACCTTTTGAAATGATAGTCGGATCCATTCTGAAGATGCCCAAGTGAAAAGTGAAACACTAGCACACTTGCCAACCCTCACCGGATTTTCCGGGAGACTCCCGAAATTCAGCGCCTCTTCCGAAAACCTCCCGGGACAAATTTTCTCCCGAAAATCTGCCGAAATTCAGGCACGCCCCCTCCAGTTCTATGCGGACTTGAGTGAGGACAGTCTCTTTTCACGTCCGCTTTCCCACGATATAAACAGCGTGTCTGCCCAATGACGTTATAAGTGTAGAATGATCGAGGGCGGGTTTTTAGTTTCTTATGTGGGTTTATTGTTAGGCAGTTTTATTTAAGTCCACCCAGCGCGGTAACAACACACAACAACAGCAGTCACGTTTTCGTCTACCGTAAAGCAGTTTGTCTGCCGTAAACAGCAATGTTGTGACACTCTTAAACAGGACAATACTGCCATCTACTGTACATGCATGTGGGACAATAACATCTACGGCTTTTAGAGAGTGCAGTGCACAACTGCGCACACGACAAGGAGACGAAGCAGAAGAACGAGGAAGATACAGCCGCAGCGACGAGTAAGATGAAGAAAGACGCTTGTAAGTTCCAAGCCGCAGCTGCGATTGGACGAAGTAGTGGTAGTTAGAAAAATAGTGACAGACAATAGAACAAGTATAGACAATTCACCCCTTAACTCAACAATGAGTAGATGAGTGTTATGTGAGTATATGTGTACATAAATGAACACTGAAATTCAAGTATTTATATATATATATATATATATATATATATATATATATATATATATATATATATATATATATATATATAATAAAATAAATATATATATAGCTAGAATTCACTGAAAGTCAAGTATTTCTTATATATATATATATATATATATATCTATATATATATATATATAGATATATATATATATATATATACATACATATATATATACATACATATAGATATATATATGAAATACTTGACTTATATAGATAGATAGATCTATATATATATATATATATATATATATATATATATATATATATATATATATATATATCTTTATCTATATATATATATAGATCTATCTATCTATCTATCTATATAAGTCAAGTATTTCATATATATCTATATCTATATCTATATATATATATATCTATCTATATCTATATATATATATATATATATATAGATAAACATATATATATATATATATATATAGATATATATGAAATACTTGACCTGGTGAATTCTTGCTGTAAATTTACTCCTCCCCTCTTAACCACGTCCCCAACCACGCCATGCCCCCAACCAATAATTTCGGCCCGTGAGACATTATTTTGCGGCCCCCACCTTAATATGAAAGTTTAATGTTAGTGCGGCCCGCAAGTTTTATATGAATGATGCGTGACAGTGTTGTGTTATTTGGCTCCAACATGGCTATTTCAACATTCTGGGTTGCCTACCCCTGCATTAGTGGAAAAACGGCAAATGAGTGAAAGTGACAGAAACGCTGCCATGGAGACGAGGGTTTTCTTTCGCGCCTGGCTGCAGTCGCACCGCGGCACCTTTCCGTCAGTAATAACAATCCCCGATAACCTGGACCAATTAAAACCGTTATTTGTTTATTTTATTGTTTAATTTGCATTGCCTCACACGATGAACACTACATATATTTCTATATGAGTCGGATAACACTCCGGGAGCCGTCACTTTTTTGCACTCGCTATCCAGGTACTATTATCCACCGACCGCCGTGTTGCTGTAGGGAGGAAAAGCGGAACGACACACATGGCGGGAATAACATTATTCTCCGTGCGTCGGCTAAATACAAATATATTCCACAACCCCAAACATGTCTTTTTCAAAGCCTGCAGTGAAGAGAAAGGTTAGTGATGAGCAAAGACAAGTGGGGAAAAGTGGGGGATGCAATATTTTGTTGTTGAGCACAGGGGCACCCCGATGTGTCCCTTTTGCACGGAGAAAGTTTCGGTGCACAAGGGATACAATTTGAAAGGTCATTATTCAACTAGACATGCTGAGGAGTATGCAACATTTTTTTTAAGAAAACTTTTCTTGCGGCCCAGCCTCACCCAGACTCTGAATCCAGTTGCCCCCAGGTGGATTGAGTTTGAGACCCCAGACTTAAAGGATAATTCACATTCAGAATTTCCCATCCTTCTATATATGGAAGTTGGAGTTGCGGACAACTTCATTTCTGCTAAATAGTTTTCAGTAATGTCACAGAAGATGCAGTATTTGCTTTAACATTTAAGTGGTGACTTGTCCATGGTGTACCCCGCCTTCCGCCCGATTGTACCTGAAATAGGCGCCAGCGCCCCCCGCGACCCCATAGGGAATAAGTGGTAGAAAATGGATGGAACTTCTTATAAGACAGATGTAGTGCTGTATTCTGAGGGTCATGTCATATTTAATTTGAACTTTTTTATTTATGTATTTATTTTTATGGGCCTCTGTAGTCACATATTTGTGTGAATAATGCAAAATTATTTAAATCTGGTCTCCATGAACCATACTAACTCTTTTTCCCCAGGGTGTTACGGCTCAGACTCCTGCCACCACCGCTCACCCATCTGTGCGCTCCAGTGAGAGCACCGCGGGCCACGCCCACGGGCGTTCCCTCTCTGCTGCGGGCGCACCTCCGCACGGCTGCAGGCGATCTGCAATCAGCGCACCTGCCTGGGACTGAACGAGCTGCCTTCTTAAGCCCGCACAACCTGCCATGCCGGAGTATCGTCTTCTGTACCTTTCGCTTCCCGTGTTCTCCAGTGATCCGCTGTTGCTCCCCTTGCCTCCCGGACTGCCCTTTTGGATTCTCGACCTTCCGCTTGGACACGTTCTCTCGACGCCCCTCGCTCGACTTGGATCATCTGCCTGCCACACGGATTTCCGTGTTCCTTCGCTCTCGTTCAACATTTACGGTAACATTCAACAGCTAATCCACACACATAGTCTTACACCATACACACTCTTGGATTTTCTTTTCCTTGGTTAGTTTAATTATTATTGATTTGTTTATTAGATATAGTGACTATATATATATATATATATATATATATATATATATAATAAATACTTAGAGCTATACTTTTCCCTGGTGTCTGTTGCCGTCACTTCCCCTCAGTCCTCCTAACCACAACACAGGGTCCCCAGTAAGAATGATCAGCACATTACTTCATCAATCCAGAGATTTGAAGACGTGTATGAGCTAACTGGGCAGTGGCCATTTTAGCAAAACAATTTTTATGCCTCCACAACCTGTAGAAAGGCTGTTCCCCACTAGTGATGATCAAAAACTTGGTCCCCATTCCAAATGATAACCAGTATGTGTGTGTGTGTTGTGAAAGGGTGAAGGAGGGGCTAACACCGTCTTAATACACAGTCTTTTGGCATCTCCTTAAGGTCACTGTCTGCCGGTCCGAGGAGGAGGAGGGCTAAAACCCGGCGGAGCGACAGCGTAAACAAGGAGAGGAGGGCAGAAAAATGGATTAACGAACAAATGTAATTAGGAGGGAGAGACCGGGAGAGAGGACTCTGTCTCCACTTAGAAGGGTGGCTCCTGCAGGCGCTTAAGTGCAAACATGACAAACAGATGTGGCCGTGGCCGGCCAGACGCAAGACTGCACAAACACACACCCGTTAGTATACAAGCACACCTACGCACGCATGAATGCACAACATAGTTCCCCTTTAAAATGCACTCCGTCTCTCAGAAACATGTTGCAATGACAATTTTTTTGGGGGGGGGGACTTTGCAACGGTGCATGGTACGCTGCTCGCTATGCAGATGTTAGAAAAAAGTAGTTGTCGGGGGGTTGATTTGTGTAGAGCGGCAACTAACAACAATGCCGTATGATGATGAAGAATATAAGGATGCAAATGTCCAGATATATTTAGACCCAAAGGGGGGGAAATTATGTACATTGTGATAGGGTCACGCCCTCAAAGTGACTAATAAGGGTAAGATCACCACCCATTTGTAGTTTTAAATTACAAACCCTGTTTCCATATGAGTTGGGAAATTGTGTTATTTATTTATTTCGGCAATCTTCACATAAAACAAAGAACAACAACAAAAAAAGGAAAACTAAACAAAACACTCATTTGAGCAATGATTGAGCCGAAAGCGTGTAGGTTGAAGCAACGCTTATATAAACCTACCCCATCACAACAAGAACAAGGTTCAAAATATATAAAATCTAAAACAAGCTTCACTTATATTACTTTTTTTTTTTTAAACAATATATAAGCAACATATATGTAGCACACGTCTCATATACACAGTTTAACATTTAAATCAAATATATACATTTGTACACTTTATATATATATATATATATATATATATATATATATATATATATATATATATATATATATATATATAGGGCTTCACGGTGGCAGAGGGGTTAGTGCGTCTGCCTCACAATACGAAGGTCCTGCAGTCCTGGGTTCAAATCCAGGCTCGGGATCTTTCTGTGTGGAGTTTGCATGTTCTCCCCGTGAATGCGTGGGTTCCCTCCGGGTACTCCGGCTTCCTCCCACCTCCAAAGACATGCACCTGGGGATAGGTTGATTGGCAACACTAAATTGGCCCTAGTGTGTGAATGTGAGTGTGAATGTTGTCTGTCTATCTGTGTTGGCCCTGCGATGAGGTGGCGACTTGTCCAGGGTGTACCCTGCCTTCCGCCCGATTGTAACTGAGATAGGCGCCAGCGCCCCCCGCGACCCCGAAAGGGAATAAGCGGTAGGAAATGGATGGATGGATATATATATATGTATATATATATATATATTATATATACACAATTTATTTAAATTCCATATAAAGTGGTAATATATACATTTTAATATAACCTATACGTATAATTATGAAATCATAAATTGTATTTATATACATATTATATATTATTGTCTTTCTAAAACAATGTTTGCTCTTCTTTCTTATATTTACTAATGATAAATGATTGAAAAAGCTTTTTAAACCGGTTTATGTTGGTGCTGTGTTTTATTTCATCCTTAAACAGTTCCATATTTTAACCCCTGCTATTGTTATACTTCGTTTCTGCGTTGTTCTACAATATCGGATCTTAAAAAGTAGTTCTCCTCTTAAATTATAATTCCCTTCTCTCTGTAAAAATCTTCTCTGTAACCCTGTTGGAAGTGAATCTTTACTTGCTTTAAAAATCATTTGGGCAGTCTTGAGTTGGATGAGATCTGGTAGTTTTAAATCAAATGTTTTTTATAAATAATCCATTAGTGTGTTCTCAGGGTCCTGTGTTATGTATCAGTCTGATGGCCCTTTTTTGCATTATGAATAGTGGTTGGATGTTCGTCCTGTATGGATTTCCCCAAACTTCTAGACAGTAACTCAAATATGGTAAAACAAGTGTACAATAAAGAGTGTGTAATGTTTTTTGATTAAGAATGTGCCTTGTTTTACCCAGGACAGCAATACTTCTCGCCAACTTCCCTTTGATTTATGTAATGTGTGACTTCCAGCAGATCCTGTGGTCCAAGATCACACCCAAAAATTTGATTTTGTTTACTCTTTCTATACTAACATTGTCTATATATAATTTTACATCTAGATAATTCCTCTTATTTCCAAATAACATAAAGTTAGTTTGATTTAGGTTTAATGATAATTTATTAGCATCAAACCATTTTTTTTAGTTTACACATCTCCATGGTGACGGTCCTCAGGAGCTGCTGCAAGTCCACATCAGAACAGAGTACATTGGTGTCATCCGCAAATAACACATATTTAAGGTTTTCAGTTACTTTACAAATATCATTTAATATCAAATATCAAAACATGAATTGGTATGTCAGACTTAGCCCTGTCTTGGTTTAACTCTTATCTTACTGATAGGATGCAGTGCGTCTCCCATAACAATGTG
Source organism: Nerophis ophidion (assembly GCF_033978795.1). Taxonomy (NCBI): domain Eukaryota; kingdom Metazoa; phylum Chordata; class Actinopteri; order Syngnathiformes; family Syngnathidae; genus Nerophis; species Nerophis ophidion. The sequence continues at coordinate 141,850 of NC_084627.1, forward strand.
ACCTCGGACTACGTTAAGGTAACGTGTGGAGTTCCCCAGGGTTCGGTCCTTGGCCCTGCACTCTTCAGCATCTACATGCTGCCGCTAGGTGACATCATACGCAAATACGGTATCAGCTTTCACTGTTATGCTGATGACACCCAACTCTACATGCCCCTAAAGCTGACCAACACGCCGGATTGTAGTCAGCTCGAGGCGTGTCTTAATGAAATTAAACAATGGATGTCCGCTAACTTTTTACAACTCAACGCCCAAAAAACGGAAATGCTGATTATTGGTCCTGCTTGACACCGACCTCTATTTAATGATACAACTCTAACATTTGACAACCAAACAATTAAACAAGGCGACACGGTAAAGAATCTGGGTGTTATCTTCGACCCAAGTCTCTCCTTTGAGTCACACATTAAAAGCGTTACTAAAACGGCCTTCTTTCAACTCCGTAATATCGCTAAAATTCGCTCCATTCTGTCCACTAAAGACGCCGAGATCATTATCCATAGGTTTGTTACGTCTCGTCTCGATTACTGTAACGTATTATTTTCGGGTCTCCCCATGTCTAGCATTAAAAGATTACAGTTGGTACAAAATGCGGCTGCTAGACTTTTGACAAGAACAAGAAAGTTTGATCACATTACGCCTGTACTGACTCACCTGCACTGGCTTCCTGTGCACTTAAGATGTGACTTTAAGGTTTTACTACTTACGTATAAAATACTACACGGTCTAGCTCCATCCTATCTTGCCGATTGTATTGTACCATATGTCCCGGCAAGAAATTTGCGTTCAAAGGACTCCGGCTTATTAGTGATTCCCAAAGCCCAAAAAAAGTCTGCGGGCTATAGAGCGTTTTCATTTCGGGCTACAGTACTCTGGAATGCCCTCCCGGTAAAAGTTCGAGATGCCACCTCAGTAGAAGCATTTAAGTCTCACCTTAAAACTCATTTGTATACTCTAGCTTTTAAATAGACTCCCTTTTTAGACCAGTTGATCTGCCGTTTCTTTTCTTTTTCTCCTATGTCCCACTCTCCCTTGTGGAGGGGGTCCGGTCCGATCCGGTGGCCATGTACATACGCAAATACGGTATTAGCTTTCACTGTTATGCTGATGACACCCAACTTTACATGCCCCTAAAGCTGACCAACACGCCGGACTGTAGTCAGTTGGAAGCGTGTCTTAATGAAATTAAACAATGGATGTCCGCTAACTTTTTGCAACTTAATGCCAAAAAAACGGAAATGCTGATTATCGGTCCTGCTAGACACCGACCTCTATTTAATAATACAACTTTAACATTTGACAACCAAATAATAAAACAAGGTGACTGTAAAAAATCTGGGTATTATCTTCGACCCAACTCTCTCCTTTGAGTCACACATTAAAAGCGTTACTAAAACGGCCTTCTTTCATCTCCGTAATATCGCTAAAATTCGCTCCATTTTGTCCACTAAAGACGCCGAGATCATTATCCATGCGTTTGTTACGTCTCGTCTCGATTACTGTAACGTATTATTTTCGGGTCTCCCCATGTCTAGCATTAAAAGATTACAGTTGGTACAAAATGCGGCTGCTAGACTTTTGACAAGAACAAGAAAGTTTGATCACATTACGCCTGTACTGGCTCACCTGCACTGGCTTCCTGTGCACTTAAGATGTGACTTTAAGGTTTTACTACTTACGTATAAAATACTACACGGTCTAGCTCCAGCCTATCTTGCCGATTGTATTGTACCGTATGTCCCGGCAAGAAATCTGCGTTCAAAAGACTCCGGCTTATTAGTGATTCCTAGAGCTCAAAAAAAGTCTGCGGGCTATAGAGCGTTTTCCGTTCGGGCTCCAGTACTCTGGAATGCCCTCCCGGTAACAGTTCGAGATGCTACCTCAGTAGAAGCATTTAAGTCTCATCTTAAAACTCATCTGTATACTCTAGCCTTTAAATAGACCTCCTTTTTAGACCAGTTGATCTGCCGCTTCTTTTCTTTCTCCTATGTCCCCCCCTCCCTTGTGGAGGGGGTCCGGTCCGATGACCATGGATGAAGTACTGACTGTCCAGAGTCGAGACCCAGGATGGACCGCTCGTCGGGACCCAGGATGGACCGCTCGCCTGTATCGGTTGGGGACATCTCTACGCTGCTGATCCGCTTGAGATGGTTTCCTGTGGACGGGACTCTCACTGCTGTCTTGGAGCCACTATGGATTGAACTTTCACAGTATCATGTTAGACCCGCTCGACATCCATTGCTTTCGGTCCCCTAGAGGGGGGGGGGTTGCCCACATCTGAGGTCCTCTCCAAGGTTTCTCATAGTCAGCATTGTCACTGGCGCCCCACTGAATGTGAATTCTCCCTGTCCCCTGGGTGTGAGTTTTCCTTGCCCTTTTGTGGGTTCTTCCGAGGATGTTGTAGTCGTAATGATTTGTGCAGTGCTTTGAGACATTTGTGATTTGGGGCTATATAAATAAACATTGATTGATTGATTGATGTACTACTTGCCTGTGTATCGGCTGGGGACATCTCTGCGCTGCTGATACGCCTCCGCTTGGGATGGTTTCCTGCTGGCTCCGCTGTGAACGGGACTCTCGCTGCTGTGTTGGATCCGCTTTGGACTGGACTCTTGCGACTGTGTTGGATCCATTATGGATTGAACTTTCACAGCATCATGTTAGACCCGCTCGACATCCATTGCTTTCCTCCTCTCCAAGGTTCTCATAGTCATCATTGTCACCGACGTCCCACTGGGTCATTATTGTCACCCATGTCCCACTGCGTGTGAGTTTTCCTTGCCCTTATGTGGGCCTACCGGATGTCGTAGTGGTTTGTGCAGCCCTTTGAGACACTAGTGATTTAGGGCTATATAAGTAAACATTGATTGATTTATATACATGATGAACATCTTGGGCCCTAAGACTGACCCGTGTGGTACCCAACATTTAATATTTAACCAACATAATTTTTTTTGTGATATCTGTACAAACTGCTTTCTATCAGATGAATAACTTTTTATCCATTCCAGAACAATACCCCTAAAACCATATTTTTCCATTTTTCTTATAAGAATACTATGGTCTACTGTATCAAAAGCCTTCTTAAGATCTAAGAATACTCCTAATGTATATTTATTTGTATCAATACTATCAGTTATTTCTTCAATTAAATCTGTTAATGCTTGTGCTGTTGATCGATTATTCCTGATGTAAATATAAACTTAATATAATGATTTGCTAATCCTTTTCAACCCATATTCAATTGAATGCACTACAAAGACAAGATATTTGATGTTCAAACTCATTAACTTTATTTTTTTCGCAAATAATAATGAACTTAGAATTTCATGGCTGCAACACGTGCCAAAGTAGTTGGGGAAGGGCATGTTCACCACTGTGTTACATCACCTTTTCTTTTAACAACACTGAATAAACATTTGGGAACTGAGGAAACTAATTGTTGAAGCTTTGTAAGTGGAATTCTTCCCCATTTTTGTTTTATGTAGAGCTTCAGTCGTTCAACAGTCCGGGGTCTCCGCTGTCGTATTTTACGCTTCATAATGCGCCACACATTTTCAATGGGAGACAGGTCTGGACTGCAGGCGGGCCAGGAAAGTACCCGCAGTCTTTTTTTTGCAAAGCCATGCTGTTGTAACACATGCTGAATGTGGCTTGGCATTGTCTTGCTGAAATAAGCAGGGGCGTCCATGAAAAAGACGGCGCTTGGATGGCAACATATGTTGTTCCAAAACCTGTATGTATCTTTCAGCATTAATGGTGCCTTCACAGATGTGTAAGTTACCCATGCCTTGGGCACTAATACACCCACATACCATCACAGATGCTGGCTTTTGAACTTTGTGTCGATAACAGTCTGGATGGTTCGCTTCCCCTTTGGTCCGGATGACACGATTTCCAATATTTCCAAAAACATTTTGAAATGTGGACTCGTCAGACCACAGATTACTTTTCCACTTTGCATCAGTCCATCTTAAATGATCTCAGGCCCAGAGAAGCCGGCGCCGGTTCTGGATGTTGTTGATAAATGGCTTCGCTTTGCATAGTAGAGCTTTAACTTGCACTTACAGATGTAGTGACGAACTGTATTTAGTGACAGTGATTTTGTAAAGTGTTCCTGAGCCCATGTGGTGATATCCTTTGGAGATTGATGTCGGTTTTTGATACAGTGCCGTCTGAGGGATCGAAGGTCACGGTCATTCATTGTTGGTTTCCGGCCATGCCGCCTACATGGAGTGATTTCTCCAGATTCTCTGAATCTTTTGATGATATTATGGATCGAAGATGTTGAAATCCCTAAATTTCTTGCAATTGCACTTTGAGAAACGTTGTTCTTAAACTGTTTGACTATTTGCTCACGCAGTTGTGGACAAAGGGGTGTACCTCACCCCATCCTTTCTTGTGAAAAACTGAGCATTTTTTTGGAAAGCTGTTTTTATACCCAATCATGGCACCCACCTGTTCCCAGTTAGCCTGCACACCTGTGGGATGTTCCAACTAAGTCTTTGATGAGCATTCCTCACCTTTATCAGTATTTATTGCCACTTTTCCAAACTCCTTTGTTACGTGTTGCTGGCATCAAATTCTAAAGTTAATAGTGTGTAAATGTGAGTGTGAATGTTGTCTGTCTATCTGTGTTGGCCCTGTGATGAGGTGGCGACTTGTCCAGGGTGTACCCCGCCTTCCGCCCGATTGTAGCTGAGATAGGCGCCAGCACCCCCCGCGACCCCAAAAGGGAATAAGCGGTAGAAAATGGATGGATGGATGATTATTTGCAAAAAAAAAAAATGTTTATCAGTTTGAACATCAAATATGTTGTCTTTGTAGCATATTCAACTGAATATGGGTTGAAAATGTTTTGCAAATCATTGTATTCCGTTTATATTTACATCTAACACAATTCCCCAACTCATATGGAAACGGGGTTCGTAGTACATGTTATGCTGCTCGCAGAACCACGTATTTCGTGGAACGCAATGAGAACGACCATGCGGATATGACTGTAGGGATAGTTAAAAAATCCGTCTTGATTTTGGCACCAAAAACAGTACTAAACGTATAGACATTGACCATGAAATGCTGTCTCCAGTCTGGAATAGTCACGATAGTGCATGCCAAGATGCTTGCGCCTAGGAACAAGGCAGGAGCTTCACTTTAACATATGCAACATTGTCACACTCACACACACACAGGTTATCATTTGGAATGGGGACCAAGTTTTTGATCATGACTTGTGGGGACCACCCTTTCTACAGGTTGTGGAGGCATAAAAAAATGAGGTGAAATGGTCACTGTCCAGTTAGCTCATACACGTCTTTAAATCTCTGGATTGATGAAGTAATGTGCTGATCATACTTAGTGGGGACCCTGGGGAACAAGAATTAATATGGTTCATGGGGACCAAATTTAAATAATTTTTGCATTATTCACACAAATTTGTTCGTGACTACTAAGGACCATTTAAAAAAAATATGTTCAAATTAAATATGACATGATCCTCAGAATACAGCTGTCCTCTTATAGAAGTTGTGCCACTTAAAGGCCTACTGAAATTAGATTTCCTTATTTAAACGGGTATAGCAGGTCCATTCTATGTGTCATACTTGATCATTTCGCGATATTGCCATATTTTTGCTGAAATTATTTAGTAGAAAAAAATGTACGATAAATTTTGCAACTTTTGGTCGCTAATAAAAAAGCCTTGCCTTTACCGGAAGTAGCAGACGATGTGCGAGTGACGTCACGGGTTGTAGAGTTCTACACATCCTCACATTGTTTATATTCATAACCTCCAGCAGCAAGAGCTATTCGGACCGAGAAAGCGACGATGTCCCCATTAATTTGAGCGAGGATGAAAGATTTGTGGATGAGGAAAGTTAGAGTGAAGCACTAAAAAAAAAAAAAAAAAAAGGTGACTGCTCCAGGCGGCGGCAGTGAGAGCATATCAGATGTAGACAAATTTACAAAGATAATTCTGGAAAATCCCTTATCTGCTTATATATAGACTCCCTTTTTAGACCAGTTGATCTGCCGTTTCTTTTCTTTTTCTCCTATGTCCCACTCTCCCTTGTGGAGGGGGTCCGGTCCGATGGCCATGTACTGCTTGCCTGTGTATCGGCTGGGGACATCTCTGCGCTGCTGATTCGCCTCCGCTTGGGATGGTTTCCTGCTGGCTCCGCTGTGAACGGGACTCTTGCTGTGTTGGATCCGCTTTGGACTGGATTCTCGCGGCTGTGTTGGATCCATTATGGATTGAACTTTCACAGTATCATGTTAGACCCGCTCGACATCCATTGCTTTCGTCCTCTCCAAGGTTCTCATAGTCATCATTGTCACCGACGTCTCACTGGGTGTGAGTTTTCCTTGCCCTTATGTGGGGCTACCGAGGATGTCGTAGTGGTTTGTGTTGTGGTTTGTGCAGCCCTTTGAGACACTAGTGATTTAGGGCTATATAAGTAAACATTGATTGATTGTGTTAATAGTGTTTTAGTGAGATTCTAAAGTCATACCTGAAAGTCGGATGGCTGCGATGAACGCCAGTGTCTCTGAAAGAAGCCGAGGAGCCAAGATCACAGCTGCCTTTTTGAGCTGCAGGAGGAGGTCGCATATTCCACTGAAGTCTCCGGTAAAAGCCGACTTAATATCACAATTTTCCCATCCAAAAACTTGCTGGTTGACGGAGAGAAACATGTTCGCTTGACCGGTCTGTGTTAAAGCTTCACAACAAACAAAGAAACACCGGCTGTGTTTCGGTTGCTAAAGGCAGCTGCAATCCACCGCTTTCCACCAACAGCATTCTTCTTTGACGTCTCCATTATTAATTGAACAAATTGCAAAAGATTCAGCAACACAGATGTCCAAAATACTGTTTAATTATGGGACAACATAAGCGTCATCAGGATACCTCGCGGGAAATTTAAAATTGCAATTTAGTAAACTAACCCGGCCGTATTGGCATGTGTTGCAATGTTAATATTTCATCATTGATATATAAACTATCAGACTGCGTGGTCGCTAGTAGTGGGTTTCAGTGATCAATCAATCAATCAATGTTTATTTATATAGCCCCAAATCACAAATGTCTCAAAGGACTGCACAAATCATTACGACTACAACATCCTCAGAAGAACCCACAAAAGGGCAAGGAAAACTCACACCCAGTGGCCTTTAAATGTAGCAGCTACAGCCCGATGAGGGGGCTGCTGTGCAAATGTCCCACACTCAAACTAACCAGTAAACATGTTCTATGGGCCAAAGCTTAACAATAACTTATGCATCTTCAGAATAGATCTGACTATCATTTAAAAAGGTTTCCCTTGAGGGGACCTGTTTTTTTGTCCCCATACCGTCAGAAGTTCTTTAAAGGTGACTGTGTAAACCAGGGGTGTCCAAACTTTTTCCACTGAGGGCCGCACACGGAAAAATTTAAGCATGCGGGGGCCATTTTAATATTTTTAATTTTCAAACCATAACAAAATATATGGATTTTTTACAATGTATTTTACCTTTAGGAGTCCCGGGGACTATAAAGGGTCTCAGTTTTTAAAATGTTGAAAATAAGTCAATTTTTTATTATTATTTTTCATTTAACGCTTACAGTGAATCTCTATATCAACTTAAAAATGGCTTTTCTGTCAAAAACATCTTTGTTTTTTTAATAGTAAAACTGAAATATGCAGTATTTAGTAATTAAAGCCCTAAAAGATCAATAATGCAGGACATTGATTTTAATTTTTTATTATTTTTGAGTCATAGTGAAAAGATAAATAAAATACCACTAAATATATTTGTGATCCAAAAGGTGCCCCACACAGAAAGTGATACATTTTTATTAGGGTTTTTTTTTTTTAACTTTCAACACTTAAGTTACGAGATCAACTTCAGATATATCTGTCGATTTTACGTTTTAACTATTATTTTGTCTGTTTAATGCGGTTTTGTCAAAGAAAACTTTGTTTTTACGTGGCAACTGCACAATATATGCAATATTTACCACATAAAACCTAATTGGAGCTTTGAAAATAATTCATTAAAACATGGATTTTTTTTTTTTTTGTCATTATTTTTTGTTTTGAGCAATGGCAAAAAAATACAAAATGATTGATTGATTGAAACTTGTAATTAGTAGATTGCACAGTACAGTACACATTTTTATTTATTTATCTATTTTTTTTAATTTTAATCCATTTTTTTTTTCTCCCATTCCCCCAACCCCATTTGTTTACCTGTATCTTACCTTTTTTGAAAGGGGCGCTGGAAGCCGGCAGACCCGTCAGCGATCCTGTTCTGTTTCCCCGTAACGTTTATTTGATCTCGAATGGGATTGTGCTGAAAATTTTAATTTTCCTGAAGGCACTGTCCTGAAGGAATAAATAAAGTACTATCTAATCCATAGGTGTCAAACTCAGGCCCGCGGGCCAAATTTGGCCCGCCGTGTAATTTCATTTGGCCCTTGAGGCATTCACCGATTTCCCGGGAGACTCTCGAATTTCAGTGCCCCTCCCGAAAATCTCCCGGTGCAACCATTCTCCCGAATTCCACCCGGACAACAATATTGGGGGTGTGCCTTAAAGGCACTGCCTTTAGAGTCCCCTAAAACCTGCCGTCAAGTCTATTTTTCCTCCTCACAAACAGCGTGCCGGCCCACTCACGTAATATATGTGGCTTCTACACACATGTAAGTAAATGCAAGGCATACTTGATCAACAGCATACAGGTCACACTGAGGGTGGCCATATAAACAACTTTAACACTGTTACAAATATGCGCCACACTGTGAACCCACACCAAACAAGAATGACCAACACATTTCGGGAGAACATCTGCACCGTAACACAACATCAATCAATGTTTACTTATATAGCCCTAAATCACTAGTGTCTCAAAGGGCTGCACAGACCACAACACAAACCACTACGACATCCTCGGTAGGCCCACATAAGGGCAAGGAAAACTCACACCCAGTGAGACGTCGGTGACAATGATGACTATGAGAACCTTGGAGAGGACGAAAGCAATGGATGTCGAGCGGGTCTAACATGATACTGTGAAAGTTCAATCCATAATGGATCCAACACAGCCGCGAGAGTGCAGTCCAAAGCGGGTTCCAACACAGCAGCGAGAGTCCCGTTCACAGCGGAGCCAGCAGGAAACCATCCCAAGCGGAGGCGAATCGGCAGCGCAGAGATATCACCAGCCGATACACAGGCAAGCAGTACATGGCCACCGGATCGGACCGGACCCCCTCCACAAGGGAGACTGGGACATAGGAGAAAAAGAAAAGAAACGGCAGATCAACTGGTCTAATAAGGGAGTCTATTTAAAGGCACAGAACAAATACCCAGAACCCCTTGCAGCACTAACTCTTCCGGGACCGCTACAATATACACCCCCTCCCCGCTACCAACAAACCCCGCCCCCTAACCCCACCCACCTTAGCCCCGACATTAACTGAGCAGTAAAAAGGCCTGAATGGTTGATTTATTCATTATTTTATTTTCAAATGTATTAGCCTCTGGAAAAAAGTTCATGTTACTATTTACCTCAGAAGGCTGCAAATACAAAAGAGGCATTCCATTTTTATTTAAATTTGATTTGATATGCCGTTGATTTTTTTTTTATTATTATTATTTTAAACTCAATTTTGCATATCACTATAAAGTTATATAAGCCTTGCTTGTTCAATATTCAATGAAAAACTTGTTTGGGTCCCTATTAAAAGATTCATTTGTTCAACCTTGGTCCTAGGGGTGTAACGGTACCCAAACATTTCGGTTCGGTACGTACCTCGGTTTAGAGGTCACGGTTCGGTTCCTTTTTGGTACAGTAAGAAAACTACAAAATATAAATTTTTGGGATATTTTTTTTTACCAAATTTGTAAACAATGGCTTTATCATTTTAACATTGGGAACACTATAATAATTCTGCCCACGTTAATCCACATTAAACTGCCTCAAGTTGTTGCTTTGATTAAATAAAATGACAAAACCTTTCTTCTACATATAAAAAGTGCAACATTAAACAGTTTCCATTGAAACTGTTTATTGTCAACTCATCATGCTTAATTTATTACAGCATTTGGGAAGCCTGTAGTTGACTTTTATTATGTAAATGTTGTATTATTAGCAACATGTGATAGCAGGGACCCTGCTATTCAAAACTAGGCTGCTACATTACTAATGATTCATGTAACTATAGCTGAAAAATAGTACTATTGCAATAGGAGAGACTATTCATCCCTAAACACAATAGAATTCAATGAAATAACAGACAGACAGGGCTTTGCTGCCCCTAACACACACACGCACGCGAACACGCACGCACACACACACACACACACACACACACACACTCACACGCACACACACACACACAGAAAAATTAGCTAACGTTACGCCAAAAGCTAATTAGCCTCCATCTCGAGCCTATACTGTGAGCGAGCTGAGCTGCAGTTTAAGTTTCTAGAAGGTCAACGGGCTCATAGTGATGTTTGTAATAGTTGTGACTGGGAAGTGTTTAGTATAATTTGGGTAGAGTCCGCTCCTCCCCTGCTAGACAAATATCTGCTTGAACTAAAGCATTGACTACATCGTTCTGAAGTCTGAATACGCACTGCTGATTGGCTGTTACATCGCTCTGAATACGCACTGCTGATTGGCTTTGTATGTAACCAATCAGAATGCTGTGTGGGCGGGACAATGAGTCAGAGACAGAGGCAGAAAGCAGAGCAGCTTGTGAAGACTTCTGCTTCCGAACTCGTTCGATACGCCCGCGTGCCGAACCGAAACGGTTCGATACAAATACACGTACCGTTACACCCCTACTTGTTCTGTTTTAAATTTTGGCCCACTCTTTTTTGAGTTTGACACCCCTGATCTAATCTAATCTAATATTCTGTTCAATTGACCACTAAATGCTAACACCCCAATACGTTTTTTCAACTTGTTTAAGTTGGGGTCCATCCATCCATCCATTTTCTACCGCTTATTCCCTTTTGGGGTCGCGGGGGGCGCTGGCGCCTATCTCAGCTACAATCGGGCGGAAGGCAGGGTACACCCTGGACAAGTCGCCATGTTAATCAATTCATGGTAAAGATGGTTTTTACCTGGTAAAATAAAGAGAAAACAAACCAAAAAAAAACAGCCTGCATGGCAACTTTATGTCAACATTGCAACTTTTTCTCGTTACATTTCACTTCATTCCAATATTTTTAATGTCCTTTTTTCTATTTTTGCAATAGCATTTCCAGAATGTGTGGCCGCAAATGGCCCCCGGGCCACACTTTGGACATCCCTGGTGTAAACACAGCGATGTCCCCATTAAGTCAGCATTGCCAGAAAACAAACACACACATCACCACCAAAATAAAAAAGAAGGCCAGTGAAAGTAAGTCCAAAACATGCAACTCGTAAGCAAACATTCCTCCGGCTCATTAGGATCATTACGGGCCGAGAGGGCTTCCCTTGCAAGCGGTTTTCTGTGTGTTTCTAACAATACACAGATATGAGGCTTATCTGTGCCAGTGGGGGCCATGAGACAGATTTATCAAGATAACTGGCAACACAAAGGCAAAGTTCTGGAAAGGACTTTGAAGAATTCCATTGAGCGAGCCGGCGGACGTAAAAAGCCCTTCACACTCCGTGTTTCCCCACTTTGAGTAATGGGAATGGCTGTTAAGCAAGGTTTCGCGTGCTTGGTATTTCACCTCAATCAATCCGAATGCACCAACAAAAAAAAAACAATATTTTTAATGCTGATTCACTTTGTTTTCAATTATTTTAAAAGTCACACTTTATTTGAATTTATATCCTTTTGAGAACTGGCGTCCTTTGCAGTGGACATTTGTGCTTTAAAGGGGAACATTATCACAATTTCAAAAGGGTTAAAAACAATAAAAATCAGTTCCCAGTGGCTTGTTGTATTTTTTGAATTTTTTTTCTAAATTTTACCTGTACCGGAATATCCCTAAATAAAGCTTTAAAGTGCCTTATTTTTGCTATCTTCGAAAACCACTATCCATTTCCCTGTGACGTCATACAGGACTGCCAATACAAACAACATGGCGGTTACCACAGCAAGATATAGCGACATTAGCTCGGATTCAGACTAGGATTTCAGCGGCTTAAGCGATTCAACAGATTACGCATCTGTTGAAACAGATGGTCGGAGTGTGGAGGCAGATAGCGAAAACGAAATTAAAGAAGAAACTGAAGCTATTGAGCGAATAGCTATTGAAGCTATTCGGCGATCGCCTTCTAACCAAAGATTGCATCTTTTGACCACTGGAGCAACGTAAATCCGTCGATTGGTAAGTGTTTGATTAGCTGGCAGTCATGCCGCGACCAAATATGTGTGATTAGCACATAAGTCAATAACATCAACAAAACTCACTTTTGTGATTTCGTTGACTTTATCGTTGGAAATGCATCTGCTTTGAGTGTCGCAGGATATCCACACATCTCTGTGCCATCTGTCGTATCATCGCTGTCGTCGGTAAAATGTGCGGAACAGATGGTCGGAGTATGGAGGCAGATAGCGAAAACGAAATTGAAGAAGAAACTGAAGCTGTTGAGCGAATAGCTATTGACGCTATTCGGCCATAGCGTGGGTGTACCTAATGAAATGGCCCATAGCATAGCTGCCTTATTAGCATCGCCAGTAAAATGTGCGGACCAAACGATCAGGACTTTCGCATCTTGTGACACTGGAGCAACTTAAATCTGTCGATTGGTAAGTGTTTGTTTCGCATTAAATGTGGGTATCTAGTTTCAAATGTACATACAGCTAGCGTAAATAGCATGTTAGCATCGATTAGCGTAGCATGTTAGCATCGATTAGCTGGCAGTCATGCCGTGACCAAATATGTCTGATTAGCACATAAGTAAACAACATAAACAAAAGTCACCTTTGTGATTTCGTTGACTTAATCGTTGCAAATTTCTCTGTGCCATGTCTGTCTTAGCATCGCCGGTAAAACGTGCAGACACTCTGGTACATTCAATGGGGGTCTGGCGGCAGATTTCTTGCCAGTGGTGCAACTTGAATCCCTCCCTGTTAGTGTTGTCACACCCTCCGACAACACACCGACGAGGCATGATGTCTCCAAGGTTCCAAAAAATAGTCGAAAAAATGTAAAATAACAGAGCTGAGACACGGTGTTTGTAATGTGAAAATGAAAATGGCGGCTGTGTTACCTCAGTGACGTCACGTTCCGACGTCATCGCTAAAAGACCGATAAACAGAAAGGCGTTTATTTTGCCAAAATTCACCCATTTAGAGTTCGGAAATCGGTTAACAAAATACATGGTCTTTTTTCTGCAACATCAAGGTATATATTGACGCTTGCATAGGTTTGGTGATAATGTTCCCCTTTAACAGGTCTACTTATTAACAACATTTGTAACGCTCATATAACTCAAAACCCGGGATCTCTGGAAGATATTCGCGTTTTTATTCGAAATGTTTTTTATCCCAATTTTTTTTTTTTTATTTAACTGTAAAAAAATATTTAAATAGGTATAGAATTGTCAGTTTTTTTTAAAATAATTTACTGGATTACATTTTTACGTCAGTATCTTTTTAAAATGTCCATTTTTTAATATCTAAAAAAAAATATTTAAAATTAAAATTTAAAACGTTTTAGAATTATTAAATAGGTTTCATTGATTTACTGTATTGCCTTTTCTACAGTGGCCTTTTCAAACATTTAAATTGTATTTCAAATGTGATATTTAAAAAAATGTATAGTTTTAAAATCATCAAATCATTTTGAGTTAATTTAATGTGTTTTGTTTTCACTTCTGCTTTACACAACAGGTCTACTTATTAACAACATTTGTAACGCTCATACATGAAACAACTCAAAATGCGGGATCTCTAGAAGATATATTTAATTTTAAAGTATAACACATTGCTATGACGCGTTTTTATTTTAAATATTTTTTATCCTAATATTTTCTTTAATTTAATTGTAAATAAATATTTAAATGGGCATATAATTGTTGAATATTGTTTTTATCAATTTACTGAATTACGTTTTTGCGTCAGTATCTTTTGAAAAGTCCATTTTTTAATATTTTAAAAAATATATTTAAAATTAAAATTTAAAACGTTTTAGGATTGTTAAATATTTTTCATTGATTTACTGTATTGGATTTCTACAGTGGCATTTTCAAACATTTAAAAAATGTTTTTTAAATGTGATAATTAAAAAAAAATTATAGTTTTCAAATCATCAAATTATTTTGAGTTAATTTATTGTATTTTGTTTACATTTGTGCTTTACACAACAGGTCTACTTATTAACATTTATAACGCTCATATATGAAACAACTCAAAACGCGGGATCTCTGGAAGATATATTTAATTTTAAAATATAACACATTGCTATAACGCGTTTCTATTTTAAATATTTTTTATCCTAATATTTTCTTTAATTTAATGGTGAATAAATATTTAAATAGGCATATAATTGTTGAATATTTTTTTAATCAATTTACTGAATTACATTTTTACGTCGGTATCTTTTTAAAATGTCCATTTTTTAATATCTAAAAAAAATATTTAAAATTAAAATTTAAAACGTTTTAGAATTGTTAAATATGTTTCATTGATTTAGTGTATTGGATTTCTACAGTGGCATTTTCAAACATTTAAATTGTTTTTCAAATGTGATATTTTAAAAAAAATGTATAGTTTTAATATCATCAAATTATTTTGAGTTAATTTAATGTATTTTGTTTTCATTTGTGCTTTACACAACAGGTCTACTTATTAACAACATTTATAACGCTCATACATGAAACAACTCAAAACGCGGGATCTCTGGATGATATATTTAATTTTTAAATATAACACATTGCTATAACGCGTTTCTATTTTAAATATTTTTATCCTAATATTTTCTTTAATTTAATTCTAAATAAATATTTAAATAGGCGTATAATTGTCAATTTTTTTTTATTTACTGAATTACGTTTTTTTACGTCAGTATCTTTTTAAAATGTCCATTTTTTTAATATTTAAAAAAAACATTTAAAATTCAAATTTTAAACATTTTAGAATTGTTAAATATTTTTCATTAATTTACTAATTTGCCTTTTCTACAATGTCATTTTCAAACATTTAAATTTTTTCACAAATGTGATATTTAAAATAAAATGATAGTTTTAAAATCATCAAATTATTTAAAATGTCAATTTTTTCATATTTAAAAAAATATTTAAAATTAAAATTTAAAACGTTTTAGAATTGTTAAATATTTTTCATTGATTTACTGTATTGGATTTCTACAGTGGCATTTTCAAACATTTAAATTGTATTTCAAATGTGATATTTAAAATTTTTTTTATAGTTTTAAAATCATCAAATTATTTTGAGTTAATTTAATGTGTTTTGTTTTCATTTGTGCTTTACACAACAGGTCTACTTATTAACAACATTTGTAACGCTCATACATGAAACAACTCAAAACGCGGGATCTCTGGAAGATATATTTTATTTTTAAATATAACACATTGCTATAACGCGTTTTTATTTTAAATATTTTTTATCCTAATATTTTCTTTAATTTAATTGTAAATAAATATTTAAATGGGCATAGAATTGTTGAATATTGTTTTTATTAATTTACTGAATTACATTTTTACGTCAGTATCTTTTGAAAATGTTCATTTTTTAATATTTAAAAAAATATATTTAAAACTAAAATTTAAAACGTTTTAGAATTGTTAAATATTTTTCATTGATTTACTGTATTGGATTTCTACAGTGGCATTTTCAAATATTTAAAAACATTTTTTTAAATGTGATAATTAAAAAAAAATTATAGTTTTAAAATCATCAAATCATTTTGAGTTAATTTATTGTATTTTGTTTACATTTGTGCTTTACACAACAGGTCTACTTATTAACATTTTTAACGCTCATACATGAAACAACTCAAAACGCGGGATCTCTGGAAGATATATTTTAATTTTACGATATAACACATTGCTATATGGCGTTTTTATTTCAAATATTTTTTATCCTAATATTTTTTTATATAACTGTAAATAAATAAATATTTAAATAGGTATAGAAATGTTTAATATTTCTTCATGAATTTACTGAATCCCATTTTTTACGTTAGTATCTTTTTAAAATGTCCATTTTTGAATATTTAAAAAAAATATTTGAAATTAAAAGTTTTTGGGGGGGTGGTTGCCCAAATTATACAGTCCTCTCCAAGGTTTCTCATAGTCATCATTGTCACTGTCACCGACGTCCGACTGGGTGTGAGTTTTTCCTTGCCCTTATGTGGGCTCTACCGAGGATGTCGTCGTGGTTTGTGCAGCCCTTTGAGACATTTGTGATTTAGGGCTATATATATATAAACATTGATTGATTGATCATAACGACGACGACAGTTTTGATGTTAAAGGTTTTTTAAAAATTATGTAGAACGTCCGGCGGGCCTTAATTTTTCCAGGTCTGGTCAAACGGCAGACTGGAACTGGGGCTGCCCACCAGGTTGCCGGTCAGAATCTATTTCTCGTCATGCTCATCTAATATAGAAGGCTTTCATTTCAATTATCAAATAATATAGTGTAACATTATAGGTGGTGTTAGTTAGCACCTGTTGTATTCATATGATGTCAGCTTAAAAAAAAAACAAAAAAAACACAACATTTATTTATAATATATTCTGTGTGATGAAATGTTTCAACATTTGAAAAAGCAGTATTATAATTATTACAAGTGTAGCGCAGTTGCAATCTTTTCTTGTAAATTGGAAGAATTGATAAGAGAACTGCTTGGAAAAAAATAGCAAGCGATTCTAAGGAATTCTGAACAACTGTTTTTCAAGTAATTATGTTTTTGATGATCAAAGCTACTCCTTATTATCCCTGTTCCAATTGGCTGGGAGATATCACATGGATCCCCGGCCCAAAAATTTTGAGACCAGTTACCCAAAAAGGTTCCTAGGTTTCCTAAAAAAAACATTCATTGAGAGATGATTTATAGCTTTAACGTTTGTTTACATCATCTTAATCCGTGCAGGGTGCTTGCTTGGGCTATAATGTTTCCGTTTAAGTTGTGTTTTTCCTAACAGGAACCTGAAACCCAATACTTATCTTTTCCAGGTTTTGGGCATCCTTAATTAATTACTGCAATTGGCTGGAATCAATACCTTCCCAGAAAGCCTCCAAATAAGGACAAGATGAAGTGTTTTAGCTACGTTTGTGTTTCCCCTGCTGTCAGGAACCTAAAATACTCACAATGTAGATAACATTCTAGAATCTCAAATAATAACATAACTGCTCAATTATTATTGTCAATCAGAAAGATTGTAAAAAAAGAATTATGCTTGAATAGTCACGACAAGGCCTGGTATGATTAGTACTACCTAAAAGGATAATAAAAGTGGAAACATTTCCACAAAGTATTTTAATATTTTTTTCAACATCCCAAATTTCCAGATTTACACTCTCAACTTGTGCAAAAACTTTGAAAGGTATTATGCTGGAATAGTCACGACAAGGCATAGTATGATAAGAACTACCAAAAAGAATTATACAAATGCATAAACTTCCACGAAAAATATTTTTAAAAAAATCCTTATTCCTGGATTTACACTTTCTTTCATGTTGTGCAAAGAATTAAAAAATTAAGCTGCAATAGTCACGACAAGGCATGGTATGATGCCTACTACCAAACAATATACCAAAAGTGGGGAAACTTCCACAAAATATCCCTGTTTGAACGTCTTAATTTCCAAATGTACACTGTTTTCATGTTGTGCAATAAAGTGTAAAAAGTATGCTTGAATAGTCCCGACAAGGCATGGTATGATGCATATTACCAAAAAGGATACCAACAGTGGGGAAACTTCCACGTAATATTCATGCTTAAACATCTTACTTTCCAAATGTACACTGTTTTAATGTTTAATGTTTTAATAAAAGTATGTTGGAATAGTCACGACAAGGCATAGTATGAGTAGTACAACCAAAAATTTAAAAAAAAATCCACAAAAGAAATATTTTTTTAACATCTTAATTTCCAACCTTTGTTGATGTTCAAAAAATTAGAAAATCTAATTCTGGATTAGTCACAGAAAGGCATGTTATGATGCCTGCTACCCAAAAGAATAATACAAGTTAAAAAAAACTCCACAAAAAATCCCTTGTAGTACATCTTAAGTCCCAGATTTACTATTATAGTATTATATATCATACCATAGTATTATGCTGGAATAGTCACGACAAGGCATGGTATGAATAGTACAACCAAAAATGGAAAATATATATAAATATATATATTGTTTTAACTTCATCATTTCCATATATATATTTTCTTTGTTGATGTTCAAAAAATTTTAAAGCCTAATGCTGGATTAGTCACGAAAAGACATGGTATGATGCCTACTACCCAAAATAATACAAGTTTTAAAAATATCCACAAAAAAATCCCTTGTTAACCACCCTAATTCCATATTTACTATTATTATATTATACATTACAGTATTATGCTGGAATAGTCACGACAAGGCAGGGTATGAATGATGCATCCCACGAAATAAGACGATAAAATTAAACATCTCAATTCACAGATTTACATTTCCTTCCATATTTATTTGTTTTTGGTGAATAAGGCATGAATATTGAACGAAAAATCGCCAGGTTTTTCCCACCTTGGCAGCGGTGTCTGTGCTGCAGCGAGTGCCGTTCTAGTTTATGCGATACATATTCATCCAACTCTGGCATGGAACCTGCATTTTCAAGTTGCTTTAACCTCACGTTGACACACATGAATGCTTTGAAATGGTTGGAAAGAATAGTTTCTGCATGATGGAGCCTGCGATTACACACACACACACACACACACACACACACACACACACACACACACACACACACACACACACACTGGTTATCATTTGGAATGGGGACCCAGTTTTTGATCAGAACTTGTGGAGACCACCCTTTCTACAGATTGTGGAGGCACGACAAAAATGAGGTAAAATGGCCACTGCCCATATACGTCTTTAAATCTCTGGATTGATGAAGTAATGTGCAGATCATACTTAGTGGGGACCCGGGGGAAAAATACTTATTATTATTCATGGGGACCAAATTTAAATATTTTTGCATAATTCACACACATTTGTATGTGACTACTGAGGACCATTTAAAAAATCAAATTAAATTAAAGGTTTCCCTTTAGGGGACCTGTTTCCATACTGTCAGAGGTCCCCTAAAGGTGACTGTGTAAACCATGGGTGTCAAACTCTGGCCCGCGGGCCGAATGTGGCCCGCCGTGTAATTTAATTTGGCCCTTGAGGCAATATCAATTTATCATTAGAGCTGGCCCGTCCAGTGTTATACAGCATCGGTGCCGCTGTAACACCGCATTCACCGCTAATACTCATACTTGCCAACCCTCCTAATTTTCCCGGTAGACTCCCGAAGTTCAATGCCCCTCCCGAAAATCTCCCGGGGCAACCGTTCTCCCGAATTTCTACCGATTTCCACCTGGACAACTATATTGGGGGCAGTGCATTTAAGGCACTGCCTTTAGCGTTCTCTACAACCTGTCGTCACGTCTGCTTTTCCTCCATACTAACAGCGTGTCACATAATATTTGTGGCTTTTACACACACACACACACACACACACACACACACACACACACACACACACACGCACAAGTGAATGCAAGCCAAACTTGGTCAACAGCCATACAGATCACACAGAGGGTGGCCGTATAAACAACTTTAGCACTGTTACAAATATACGCCACACTGTGAACCCACACCAAACAAGAATGACAAACACATTTCGGGTGAACATCCGCACCGTAACACAACAGAACAAATACCCAGAACCCCTTGCAGCACTAACTCTTCCGGGAAACTTCCAGCAAACTGACCAATAATTAACGTTTTATTCATGCATTTTCTCTTGCTACTTCAAGGCTTTAAATGTTTGGTTCATTCATTTTTGTTATTTTATTTTCAAATGTATTATTAGCCTGTGGAAAAAAAAATGATATTTACCTCAGAAGATTGCAAATAGAAAAAAAGGCACAACATTTTTATTGAAATTTTATTTGATATGCCATTGATATTTTTTTTATTATTATTATTATTATTTGAAACTGGATTTTGCATGTCACTAAAGTTATAAAAGCCTTGCTTGTTCAATATTTATTGCAAAACTTATTTGGGTCCCTATTAAAATGTTAATTTGTTCAACCTTGGCCCGCGGCTTTGTTTCGTTTAAAATTTTGGCCCACTCTGTATTTGAGTTTGACACCCCTGGTGTAAACAGAGCGATGTCCCCATTAAGTCAGCATTGCTTACACACACACACATTTGTTCGTGACTACTGAGGACCCTCCATCCATCCATTTGCTACCGCTTATTCCCTTTGGGGGTGGCAGGGGGGCGCTGGTGCCTATCTCAGCTACAATCGGTCAGAAGGCGGTGTACACCCTGGACAAGTCGCCACCAACACAGGGCCAACACAGATAGACAGACAAAATTCACACACTAGGGCCAGTTTAGTGTTGCCAATCAACCTATCCCCAGGTGCATGTCTTTGGAAGTGGGAGGAAACCGGAGTACCCGGAGGGAACCCACGCATTCACAGGGAGGACATGCAAACCCCACACAGCAAGATCCCGAGCCCGGGATTGAACCCTGACTACTCGGGACTTTTTTAGATCTTTAAGATGGAAAGTATAGCTGCCATTATGATGTGCAGTGATGTCTTCAAATGACCGTAAGTCTTGAACTATACTAAGTATTTCCATGGTTGGAATCTGGGCTTCTGTACTAGTTACTATGGTAATCTATTTAGTTACTATGGTGATCTAAGTCACAGCAGCTCAGACGAGGCACCAAGCAGTGTGGGTGGGGGAAGTTTCCACTGAGAGTTTCCAGAGCGGCCAACCTGAAATGCGGGTGTCGGGGACAGACGCGGGAGGAGATTTTTACAGCAAAGTTCTAAAGCTTAGTGATATATCAGATCATAGGTGTTTTTTTATTTCTACCCTTCACCTTCGTATTTCATTGCGTTTCGCTTGATTGTCGATCGAGAGGGGGTGTGACGTTCATACTATGTTGTCAATATTCAGTGTTTTATCCTTCATAGTTAAAGGCCTACTGAAATGAGATTTTCTTATTCAAACGGGGATAGCAGGTCAATTCTGTTTGTCACACTTGATCACGGTTGGTAGAGTGGCCGTGCCAGCAACTTGAGGGTTGCAGGTTCGATTCCCGCTTCCGCCATCCTAGTCATTGTCGTTGTGTCCTTGGGCAAAACACTTTACCCACCTGCTCCCAGTGCCACCCACACTGGTTCAAATGTAACTTCCATATTGGGTTTCACTATGTAAAGCGCTTTGAGTCACTAGAGAAAAGCGCTATATAAATATAATTCACTTCACTTCATCATTTCGCGGTATTGCCATATTTTTGTTGAAAGGATTCGTAGAGAACATCCACGATAAAGTTCGCAACTTTCCGTCGCTAATATAAAAGAATGGCCTGTACCGGAAGAAACAGACACTATGCGCGTGACGTCACTGGTTGTAGGGATCCTCACATCTGAACATTGTTTACGATCATGGCCACCAGCAGCGAGAGCGATTCGGACCGAGAAAGCAACGATCCCCCCATTAATTTGTGCGAGGATAAAAAATACGTGGATGAGGAAAGTGAGAATGAAGGACTAGAAAAAAGAAAAAAAGGACGAGGGCAGTCTTCAGATGTTATTAGACATATTTACTAGGATAATTCTGGAAAATCCCTTATCTGCTTATTGTGTTACTAGTGTTTTAGTGAGATTATATGGTCGTACCTGTACAACCTGAAGGTCGGCCCCGCACATTTTTTCAGCACCAGTCGACGGGTGGTGGCGATACCCATCTCTGCCCTTTGCAAGGGACCCTCTTTGAAACACGATCTTTCGAAATGATTCCTGCATAATATACTGTACTTTGTGTGTGTGGTCCAATCCAACTGTGTTCGCTTGACATCTCTGTTCCATAGTAAAATTTGACTGTCATATTTCGGGAATGTAAAAAATGAAACACCGGCTGTGTTTGTGTTGCTACAGGCGGCTGCAATAAACCGCTTCCCACCTACAGCTTTCTTCTTTGACGTCTCCATTATTTATTAAACAAATTGCAAAAGATTCATTAACACAGATGTCCCTAATACTGTGGAATTATGCGATGAAAACAAACTACTTATAGCTGGGAACGTTTTAGCATAATACTTTGGCGCGAAATTTAAAATGGCATTTTAGTAAACTAAACTGGCTGTATCGGCATGTGTTGCAATGTTAAGATTTCATCATTGATGTATAAACTATCATACTGCATGGTCGGTAGTAGTGGGTTTCAGTAGACCTTTAAAGGGGAACATTATCACCAGACCCTTGTAAGCGTCAATATATACCTTTATGTTGCAGAAAAAAGACCATATGTTATTTTAATCGATTTTCAAACTCTAAAAGGGTGAATTTGGCGATTTAAACGCCTTTCAATTGTTCGCTGTCGGAGCGATGACCTTTGACCTTACAATGGGAACAATCCGACATTTTCTCAAACAAATTACACTCACCAAGTCAAATCAGCTCTGTTATTTTCCGTTTTTTCGACTGTTTTCCATACCTTGGAGACATCATGTCTCGTCGGTGTGTTGTCGGAGGGTGTAAAACCACGATCAGGGACGGATTCAAGTTGACGTACGTGGAGTTTGCATCGATTAGGCTAGCTGTATGTACATATTGCATCGTTATGCCTCATTTGTAGCTATATTTGCATTCAGCCTTTCCCTCCACCCACATTTAATGCCAAACAAACACATACCAATCGACGGATTCAAGTACACCAGTGGTCAAAAGATGCGAAAGTCCCTTGATTGTTCCGCACATTTTACCGACGACAGCGATGCTACGACAGATGGCACATAGATGTGTGGATACCCTGCGACACTCAAAGCAGATGCATTTCCAACGATAAAGTCAACGAAATCACAAAAGTGAGTTTTGTTGATGTTATTGACTTATGTGCTAATCAGACATATTTGGTCGCGGCATGACTGCCAGCTAATCGATGCTAACATGCTATTTAGGCTAGCTGTATGTACATTTGTAGCTATATTTGCATCCAGCCTTTAACATTTAATGCCAAACAAACACTTACCAATCGACAGATTTACGTTGCTCCAGTGGTCAAAAGATGCAATCTTTGGTTGGAAGGCGATCGCCGAATAGCTTCAATAGCTATTCGCTCAATAGCTTCAGTTTCTTCTTCAATTTCGTTTTCGCTATCTGCCTCCACACTCCGACCATCCGTTTCGATACATGCGTAATCTGTTGAATCGCTTAAGCCGCTGAAATCCGAGTCAATGTGAATGAATGAATGAATGAATGGGTTTATTTTGAGCCATGCAAACAAAACAAGAGAATGACATAAAATACAAAAGAAATATATAGATGCATTATTTTTACACCTGCATTGAAAACATTACATGTGCCTAATCTTTTGTAGATGTCAAGATTGGCTCAAAGGGGAGTGGGAAGAAGTAAACTTATTAGGTCCCACCCCCATACATATACAATATATATATATATATATAATATATAATACAATAATATATATAATATAATTCAATTCAGTGGTTGCTGCTATATATTGTCTATTTTTAATACATTTAAATTCACACACACTTACATATATACATATGTACACACACATATACACACACACATATATACAATTTATATATATAGATACATATATATATATATATATAATCGATTTTCGCTATATCTTGCTGTTCTATCCGCCATATTTGTTTGTATTGGCTATGTGACGTCAGAGGAAAATGGACGGGTGGATTTACAGATAGCGAAAATCAGGCACTTTAAAGCCTTTTTTCGGGATATTCCATGATGGGTAAAATTTTGAAAAAAACTTCGAAAAATAAAACAAGCCACTGGGAACTGATTTTTATTGGTTTTAACCCTTCTGAAATTGTGATAATGTTCCCCTTTAATATTGTAAATCCCACATTCTTTATTTTCATGTACATTCTGGGTGTCTCATTCAGTAGAAAATGAAAAATTCCATTCCGTTATTTTTTTTTAAACATTTTTGTGAGGTTTTTTTATTACTGTTCCTACAAATAGATCTAGGCACATTTTTTTTCTCAAAATTTGGCCCCCGAGTCAAAAAAAATTGCCCAGGCCTGGTTTAAGCAGAGCGATGTCCCCATTAAGTCAGAATTGCCAGAACACACACACACACACACACACACACATATATGAAAATGCAACAACCCCCTCCAATTTGAGAGGTTGGTGTTGGTTGGCAGCCAAGGCAAACATGGCCCGTGAATAATTGCATGAGATGGATTTCAACTGGCCGATTAGTCGAGGTTTTGGTAGTGGAATTGAGCAAAGAGGAGACACAGAGGACGCTTTGGACGTGCGCTCGCTGGCAGGAAGTCCAGGTGATGCAAGACAGATAAACAGGAAGCGGAGGAGCGACTTTTCCCACAAACCGGTCCGACCACAAGCCTTTTAAAAGCTGCTGCCAAACGTTTCTGCGCTCGTCCGAGGCGTCTGTCCGTCATACGGACAAAAACAGAAAAAAAAAAGGGGGACTCTCGACTCATTAGCTTCATTCCACTTATTTGTCTCAGAGTGTTTTCCCGGCCTCGCTGCTGAATAAGCACGCAGAAAGTGAGCATTAAATCTATCGCTGATGGACGGACAAGCGCAGAACGTCAATATTAACGCGGCGTGGGATTTACTCGCGCGACCGTGGTGACATCATCACTGGCGATAAACAAATTGCAATGGAAGAAAAACGCAAGAAGCCGGAGGGTTTCCTCTGTTAGGGGTTTATTAGGGGCGAGGCCTTTATTTGCCCAATCGCTTTCGACACAACAGGGCGGGAGAAGTTTGTAGCCAGCGCGAAACTCAACACTCCCAGACGCAGCTTTACAGCGTTCCCTTATGCACTTTAATGAATGAACGCCGCGCCTCAAATAGATGTCTTCCTTGAACATGGCGAAAGCGAACCGGGGAGAAAAGTAACTTTTAGATTTAAAAAAAAAAAAAAAAGAGCTCTGGACTGCTATATTAGTTGAATTATGTGAGATCCACTTAAATAAACACCTGACTTCAAATAAATCTCTTCCCTTTGCAGGTCAGTGGGGTTTATACAGAGAAGGCGACCCGGGAATAAAGCAAATAAATAGCAACTTTTAGATGCAACAAAAAGAGCTATTGACTGCTATTTTAATGCATTATGTGAGATCTATTTAAATAAACACCTGACTTCAAATAAATCACTTCCCATTGAACGTCAGTGGGGTTTATATAGAAAAAGCGGCCCATGAAAAAAGCACATAGATAGCAACTTTTAGATGCAACAAAAAGAGCTCTAGACTCTTAATGCATTATGTGAGATCCATTTATATAAACACCTGACTTCCAATAAATCACTTCCCTTTGCACGTCAGTGGGGTTTATATAGAAAAAGCGTCCCGTAAAAAAAGCAGATAGATAGCAACTTTTAGATGCAACAAAAAGAGCTCTTGACTGCTATGTTAGTTACATTATGTGAGATCCACTTATATAAACACCTGACTTCAAATAAACCTCTTCCCTTGGCACCTCAGTGGGGATTATATAGAGGAAGTGACCCGGCAAAAAGGTGGAAAAATCGTAGCTTTTACACGCAAAAAAAACAACAACTCTAGAATCCACTTAAAAAACTCTAGAATCCACTTAAAAAACACCTGACTTCAAATAAATCTCTTCCCTTTACAGGTCAGTGGGGTTTATACAGAGAAGGCAACCCGGGAATAAAGCAAATAAATAGCAACTTTTAGATGCAACAAAAAGAGCTCTTGACTGCTATGTTAGTAACATTATGTGAGATCCACTTATATAAACACCTGACTTCAAATAAACCTTTTCCCTTGGCTTTTCAGTGGGGATTATATAGAGGAAGCGACCTGGCAAAAAGATGGAAAAATCGTAGCTTTTACACGCAAAAAAACAACAACTCTAGACTGCTATATTAGTTGCATTATGTGAGATCCACTTAAATAAACACCTGACTTCAAATAAATCTCTTGCAGGTTGGTGGGGTTCATACAGAGAAAGCAACCCGAGAATAAAGCAAATACATAGCAACTTTTAGATGCAACAAAAAGAGCTCTTGACTGCTATTTTAATGCATTATGTGAGATCTATTTATATAAACACCTGACTTCAAATAAATCACTTCCTTTTGCACGTCAGTGGGGTTTATATAGAAAAAGCGGTGCGTGAAAAAAGCAAATAAATAGCAACTTTTAGATGCAACAACAAGTGCTCTGGACTGCTATATTAGTTGCATTATGTGAGATCCATTTAACTAAACACCTGACTTCAAATAAATCGATTCCCTTTGCAGGTCAGTGAGGATTATATAGAGGAAGCGACCCGGCAAAAAGGTGGAAAAATCGCAGCTTTTACACGCAAAAAAAAACAACAACTCTAGACTGCTATTGTAGTTGCATTATGTGAGATCCACTTAAATAAACACCTGACTTCAATTAAATCTCTTCCCTTTTCAGGGCAGTGGGGTTTATACAGTGAGGGCGACCCGGGAATAAAGCAAATAAATAGCAACTTTTAGATGCAACAAAAAGAGCTCTTGACTGTTATTTTAATGCATTATGTGAGATCCATTTAAATAAACACCTGACGTCAAATAAATCACTTCCCTTTGCACGTCAGTGGGGTTTATATAGAAAAAGCGGCCCGTGAAAAAAGCAAATAAATAGCAACTTTTAGATGCCACAACAAGTGCTCTGGACTGCTATATTAGTTGCATTATGTGAGATCCATTTAAATAAACACCTGACTTCAAATAAATCTCTTCCCTTTGCAGGTCAGTGAGGATTATATAGAGGAAGCGACCCGGCAAAAAGGTGGAAAAATCGTAGCTTATACACGCAAAAAAACCAACAACTCTAGACTGCTATATTAGTTGCATTATGTGAGATCCACTTAAATAAACACCTGACTTCAATTAAATCTCTTCCCTTTGCAGGGCAGTGGGGTTTATACAGTGAGGGCGACCCGGGAATAAAGCAAATAAATAGCAACTTTTAGATGCAACAAAAAGAGCTCTCACTGCTATTTAATTGCATGATGTGAGATCCATTTAAACAAACACCTGACTTCCAATAAATCCCTTCCCTTTGCACCTCAGTGGGGTTTATATAGAAAAAGCGGCTCGTGAAAAAAGCAGATAGATAGCAACTTTTAGATGCAACAAAAATAGCTCTTGACTGCTATGTTAGTTACATTATGTGAGATCAATTTAAATAAACACCTGACTTCAAATAAATCTCTTCCCTTTGCAGGTCAGTGAGGATTATATAGAGGAAGCGACCCGGCAAAAAGGTGGAAAAATCATAGCTTTTACACGCAAAAAAAACAACAACTCTAGACTGCTATATTAGTTGCATTATGTGAGATCCACGTAAATAAACACCTGACTTCAATTAAATCTCTTCCCTTTGCAGGGCAGTGGGGTTTATACAGTGAAGGCGACCCGGGAATAAAGCAAATAAATAGCAACTTTTAGATGCAACAAAAAGAGCTCTTGACTGTTATTTTAATGCATTATGTGAGATCAATTTAAATAAACACCTGACTTCAAATAAATCACTTCCCTTTGCACCTCAGTGGGGTTTATATAGAAAAAGCGGCCTGTGAAAAAAGCAGATAGATAGCAACTTTTAGATGCAACAAAAAGAGCTGTTGACTGCTATGTTAGTTACATTATGTGAGGTCTACTTATATAAACACCTGACTTCAAATAAACCTCTTCCCTTGGCACCTTAGTGGGGATTATATAGAGGAAGTGACCCGGCAAAAGGTGGAAAAATCGTAGCCTTTACACGCAAAAAAAACCAACAACTCTAGACTGCTATATTAGTTGCATTATGTGTGATCCACTTAAATAAACACCTGACTTCGAATAAATCTCTTCCCTTTGCAGGTCAGTGGGCTTTATACAGAGAACGCGACCCGGGAATAAAGCAAATAAACACCAACTTTTAGATGCAACAAAAAGAGCTCTCGACTGCTATTTCAATGCATTATGTGAGATCCATTTAAATAAACACCTGACTTCAAATAAATCACTTCCCTTTGCACGTCAGTGGGGCTTATATAGAAAAAGCGGCCCGTGAAAAAAGCAGATAGATAGCAACTTTTAGATGCAACAAAAAGAGCTCTTGACTGCTATGTTAGTTACATTATGTGAGATCCACTTATATAAACACCTGACTTCAAATAAACCTCGTCCCTAGGCACCTCAGTGGGGATTATATAGAGGTATTGACCCGGCAAAAGGTGGAAAAATCATAGCTTTTACACGCCAAAAAAAACAACAACTCTAGACTGCTATACTAGTTGAATTATGTGAGATCCACTTAAATGAACACCTGACTTCAAATAAATCTCTTCCCTTTGCAGGTCAGTGGGGTTTATACAGAGAAGGCGACCCGGGAAAAAACAAATAAATAGCAACTTTTAGATGCAACAAAAAGAGCTCTTGACTGCTATGTTAGTTACATTATGTGAGATCCACTTATATAAACACCTGACTTCAAATAGACCTCTTCCCTTGGCACCTCAGTGGGGATTATATAGAGGAAGTGACCCGGCAAAAGGTGGAAAAATCGTAGCTTTTACACGCAAAAAAAACAAAACAAGTCTAGACTGCTATATTAGTTGCATTATGTGAGATCCACTTGAATAAACACCCGACTTCAAATAAATCTCTTCCCTTTGCAGGTCAGTGGGATTTATACAGAGAAGGCGACCCGGGAATAAAGCAAATACATAGCAACTTTTAGATGCAACAAAAAGAGCTATTGACTGCTATTTTAATGCATTATGTGAGATCTATTTAAATAAACACCTGACTTCAAATAAATCTCTTCCCTTTGCACGTCAGTGGGGTTTATATAGAGAAAGCGGCGTGTGAAAAAAGCTAATAAATAGCAACTTTTAGATGCAACAAAAAGTGCTCTAGACTGCTATATTAGTTGCATTATGTGAGATCCATTTAAATAAACACCTGACTTCAAAATAAATCTCTTCCCTTTGCAGGTCAGTGGGGTTTATACAGACAAGGTGACCCAGGAATAAAACAAATAAATAGTAACTTTTAGATGCAACTAAATGAGCTCTCGGCTGATATTTTAATGCATGATGTGAGATCCATTAAAATAAACACCTGACTTCAAATAAATCACTTCCCTTTGCATGTCAGTGGGGTTTATACAGAGAAGGCGACCCGAAAATAAAGCAGATAAATAGCAACTTTTCTATGCTACAAAGAGAGCTCTAGACTGCTATATTAGTTGCATTATGTGAGACCCACTTATATAAACACCTGACTTAAAATAAACATATTCCCTTTGAACGTCAGTGGTGTTTTATATAGAGAAAGAGACCCGGGGGAAAAGTAGATAAATAGCAAACTTTAGATGCAACAAAAAGAGCACTTGACTGCTATTTTATTTTATTATGTGAGATCCACTTAAAAAAAATACCTGACTTCAAATAAATCACTTCCCTTTGCAGGTCAGTGGGGTTTATACGGAGAAAGTGATCCATGAAAAAAGCAGATAAATAGCAACTTTTAGATGCAACAAAAAGAGCTCTAGACTGCTATATTATTGCATTATGTGAGATTCACTTAAATAATTTAACTTTAACCTAACTTTAACTTAACACCTCACCTCAATTATATTAAAATTCAGTGGCATTAGTATAATGAAAAAAGATGGACAAAAGCAACTTTTACACACAACAAAAATAGTTCTAGACTGCTATATTACTTGCATGGGGAAGATCAACTTAAATAAACACCTCACTTATAATAAATATCTTCCCTTCACCCGTCAGTGTTAATATGAGAAAGCGTCCCGGCAAAAAGGTGGAAGTATAGCAGTGTTTACACGCAACAAAAAGCATTATACTTCTATAAAGGCTGCCGAAAGTGACATCCAGTTAGATAAACACCTCACCTCAAAAAGAAGTATTAATTGTTTGTTTCAATACCATTAACAATGTAAAGTGGTCTTTAGATTTGCTATACTAAGAGATGCCGTGCCTCAATAAATTGCAGTGGGTCATCCTTTCAAATAAATAAACACCTTACCTCAAATCGAGTTCTTCTTATTTTGTTTCATTGACATTCCAGCTTATAAAAGGAATGTAAAAGGGATTTCTGCTCTTCGAATTGAAACCGTGCCTCAATGAATAGCAGAGCATGTTGTCCGCCGAAACGAATGCCTCACCTCAAATACATTTATTTCCATTTTTCTGTCATTGACATTTATATACACATTTACAGCTTTAAGGGAAAAAAAGCTTTTAAAAGTGACTTTAGATCCGTTCCACTCAAGAACGCCATGCCTCAATTTTTTACAGTCTGTCATCTTTTTAAAGAAACAAACACCTCACCTTAAATAGACGCTTTAATTGTTTGTTTCATTATCATTAACAATGTAAAGTGCTCTTTAGATGTGCATTACTAATAGATGCCGTGCCTCAAATTACAGCGGGTCATCCTTTTGAATAAATAAATGCCTTACCTCAATTTGATTTCTTCTTAATTTGTTTCATTGACATTCCAGATTTTGCAAAGAACGTAGAAGAGATTTCTGCTCTTCGAATTGATACCGCGCCTCAATGAATAGCAGAGCATGTTGTCCGCTGAAACGAATGCCTCACCTCAAATATATTTCAATTTTTCTGTCATTGACATTTATATAAACATTTACAGCTTTTAAAAGTGACTTTAAATCTGTTCTACTCATGAATGCCATGCCTCAATTCTATACAGAGTCTATCGTCCTTTTAAAGAAGCAAACACCTCACCTCAAATAGATGTATTAATTGTTTGTTTCATTACCATTAACAATGTAAAGTGCTCTTTAGATTTGCTTTACTATGAGAGGCCGTGCTTTGATAAATTGTAGTGGGTCATCCTTTCAAATAAATAAACGCCTTACCTCAAATCGGTTTCTTCGTTTTTTGCTTCATTGACATTCCAGCTTTTACAAGGAATGTAAAAGGGATTTGTGCTCTTCGAATTGATACCGCGCCTCAATGAATAGCAGAGCATGTTGTCCGCTGAAACGAATGCCTCACCTCAAATACATTTCCATTTTTCTGTCATTGACATTTAAACAAACATTTACAGCTTTTAAAAATGACTTTAAATCTGTTCTACTCATGAATGCCATGCCTCAATTCCATACAGAGTCTATCGTCCTTTTAAAGAAGCAAACACCTCACCTCTAATAGATGTATTAATTGTTTGTTTCATTACTATTAACAATGTAAAGTGCTCTTTAGATTTGCTTTACTATGAGAGGCCGTGCTTTGATAAATTGTAGTGGGTCATCCTTTCAAATAAATAAACGCCTTACCTCAAATCGGTTTCTTCGTTTTTTGCTTCATTGACATTCCAGCTTTTACAAGGAATGTAAAAGGGATTTGTGCTCTTTGAATTGATACCGCGCCTCAATGAATAGCAGAGCATGTTGTCCGCTGAAACGAATGCCTCACCTCAAATATATTTCCATTTTTCTGTCATTGACATTTATATAAACATTTACAGCTTTTAAAAGTGACTTTAAATCTGTTCTACTCATGAATGCCATGCCTCAATTCTATACAGAGTCTATCGTCCTTTTAAAGAAGCAAACACCTCACCTCAAATAGATGTATTAATTGTTTGTTTCATTACCATTAACAATGTAAAGTGCTCTTTAGATGTGCTTTACTAAGAGATGCTGTGCTTTGATAAATTGCAGTGGGTCATCCTTTTGAATAAATAAATGCCTTACCTCAATTTGATTTCTTCTTATTTTGTGTTCATTGACATTCCAGCTTTTGCAAGGAATGTAAAAGGGATTTCTGCTCTTTGAATTGATATCGCGCCTCAATTAATAGCAGAGCATGTTGTAATCTGAAACGAATGCCTCACCTCAAATACATGCATTTCCCTTTTTCTGTCATTGACATTCATATAAACATTCACAGCTTTTAAAAGTGACTTTAAATCTGTTCTACTCATGAATGCCATGCCTCAATTCAGTCTATCATGCTTTTAAAGAAGCAAACACTTCACCTCTAATAGATGTATTAATTGTTTGTTTCATTACCATTAACAATGTAAAGTGCTCTTTAGATTTGCTTTACTAAGAGATGCCGCGCCTCGATAAATTACAGTGGGTCATCCTTTTGAATAAATAAATGCCTTACCTCAATTTGATTTCTTCTTATTTTGTGTTCATTGACATTCCAGCTTTTGCAAGGAATGTAAAAGGGATTTCTGCTCTTCGAACTGATACCGCGCCTAAATGAATAGCAGATCATGTTGTCCACTGAAACTAATGCCTCACCTCAAATACATTTCCATTTTTCTGTCATTGACATTTATATAAACATTTACAGCTTTTAAAAGTGACTTTAAATCTGTTCTACTCATGAATGCCATGCCTCAATTCTATACAGAGTCTATCGTCCTTTTAAAGAAGCAAACACCTCACCTCTAATAGATGTATTAATTGTTTGTTTCATTACCATTAACAATGTAAAGTGCTCTTTAGATGTGCTTTACTATGAGATGCCGTGCTTTGATAAATTGCAGTACCTCAAATCGGTTTCTTCTTATTTGGCTTCATTGACATTCCAGATTTTACAAGGAATGTAAAAGGGATTTCTGCTTTTCGAATTGATACCGCGCCTCAAATAATTGCAGAGTGGGTCATCAACCTCTTAGAAATAAACGCCCTACCTCAAATAGATTTGGTTAGTGTTTTCAAAATGTGCTTCCATCCATTATCGGTAGAACCAAGTATGAAGTGAAGAGAACCCGTCATTCTGAGGCCTCCTCTCAAATAAATGCCTTACTTGGCCGAATATCCTCCACCATTAAGGTCGATGTACAGTCGGGACAGCTCGGTTCTATCTAGTCTTTCTGACAGTCCAGTGGCAATCAAAAACGCCTTACTTCAAGTAAACACGGTTGTTTTGAAGGAAGTCGGGTACATTGAGACATGAAAGGCATGCGCTCATCTTTAAAGTCGCACTCAAAGCCATTCCTCCATTATCGCCGCAATTAAGACGCCGGGTAATTCAAAAAACATGTGGAACCCCGAGGAACCCCTCGGACACCGATGCTCCATAAAGTCCTACTTTCAGCACCTCTGAAATTAGAACTTAAGTCCCCCCAGAGGGGCTATTAAGACGACAAATCCCCCGCCATTGACCAACTTCTGCCCTCTGCTCACTCATGGCCCCCACGCCACCCCAACCTTTGAAGTTCATCGCCGCGGCAACCCAAGCATCACATCCAAAAGACACACAAAAAAAAAAAAAAACGCGCGGATGGGAGGAAAAAGAGGGAAGGACGCGGAGGTGTAGTGGACTGTAGGTGCGAGCCTGATGTTTGTATCGCACGCTAACGTTGGAAGAAATGAGCTTGGCGTGGGCTTGCATTAATGAAGGTGGGGATCTGTCTTAAGTGGGCTTGGGGGGGGCGCACACACACACACACACACACGCACACACACACACACACACATTTATCACATATGCTTGCAATAAGTTTGTCTGAGCCAACAAACAGATGGAAGCATGCGAATGCTCTTATGACAACATTTGTTTTAAAGGAAAACAAAAACTACTAATCTGGAGTGTTTGGATTGGGGATCATGTTCCGATCTACAGGGGACATGACGAGAGAAAGCCGTCCAATGAGAACTTTGTACCGCCGATTCTTTCTTTGGGTTGGTTGGTTTATGTGAAACTTTTGAAATATGTCCGAGATAGGATAAAATACAATTTTTGGGCTTTACAAGCTTTGATCACCCCCTGGGAGGTGAGGGGAGCAGTGAGCAGCAGCGGTGGCCACGCCTGGGAATCATTTTTGGTGATTTAACCCCAAATTCCAACTCTTGATGCTGAGTGCCAAGCAGGGAGGTAATGGGTCCTATTTTTATAGTCTTTGGTATGAACTCTCAACCTAACGATTCCAGAGCGGACACTTTAGCCCAGGGGTCGGGAACCTTTTTGGCTGAGAGAGGCATGAAAGCCAAATATTTCAAAATGTATCTCCGTGAGAGCCATATCGTATTTTTTAACACTGAATACAACTAAATGCGTGCATTTTTAAGTAAGACCAACATTTTTAGAGTATAATAAGTCTCTTATTCTTTTTAATAACATTGTTATTCTGAAGCCAACCAATAATAAATAAAACGTCATGTTTTTGTTTGGCCATGTGCTGTTTGTCCTTTGGACTCTTTAAGTTCCTGTTTTTTCCCCACTCCCTTGTCTGGTTTCCTTGGTTAATCATTTTGTCCACCTGTGTCTGGTGGACAAAATGCCCGCTCACCTGCTTCCCGAGCACTAATCAGAGGCAGTATTTAAGTTTGTCTTTGCCAGTCAGTCGCCCTGTGCTAACTTGTTTCATCAATCAATCAATCATCCATCCATCCATCCATTTTCTATCGCTTATTCCCTTTCGGGGTCGCGGGGGGCGCTGGCGCCTATCTCAGCTACAATCGGGCGGAAGGCAGGGTACACCCTGGACAAGTCGCCACCTCATCGCAGGGCCAACTCAATCAATGTTTATTTATATAGCCCCAAATCACAAATGTCTCAAAGGACTGCACAAATCATTACGACTACAACATCCTCGGAAGAACCCACAAAAGGGCAAGGAAAACTCACACCCAGTGGGCAGGGAGAATTCACATCCAGTGGGACGCCAGTGACAATGCTGACTATGAGAAACCTTGGAGAGGACCTCAGATGTGGGCAACCCCCCCTCTCTAGGGGACCGAAAGCAATGGATGTCGAGCGGGTCTAACTATGCCTTGCCATAGTTTCGTGCTTCATGCCATGCCAAGTAAGTTGTGTTTGATTTATGTTCTTAGTCTGTTTATGCGTTAGCTTTGTTCCTTAGCCCAAGTTGTGCCTCCGCTGTGAGCGATTTTTGTTTGTATATTTTTTTACTTAAAATGAAATCATGTTTTTACCTAAATGCCATGTCCCGAGTAGTCCGTCTGCCTTCCTGGGAGAACGACCCCGCAGCAAGCTGCAACCCCCCCCCCCCCATCGTGACATAAAATACTTCTTACCATGAATGCGACTTCTTGAACAGGTGCGGTAGAAAACAGATGGATGGATTTAAATGCATGAGAATGTTTTATATTTTGTATGTTATTTTTAGCACTGTGATTACCAGCAAAATTATTCATAATTATCGCGTTAAGTAATGTGAGCTAACATTTATCTGAGAGCCAGATGCAGTCATCAAAAGAGCCACATCTGGCTCTAGAGCCATAGGTTCCCTACCCCTGCTTTAGCCACTAGGGGTGTGTGTGTGTGTGTGTGTGTGTGTGTGTGTGTGTGTGTGTGTGTGTGTGTGTGTGTGTGTGTGTGTGTGTGTTCTGGCAATGCTTACTTAATGGGGATATCGTTCTGTTTACACCAGGGGGTGTCAAACTCAAATACAGAGTGGGCCAAAATTTTAAACGGAACAAAGCCGCGGGCCAAGGTTGGACAAATTAACCTTTTAATAGGGACCCAAACAAGTTTTGCATTAAATATTGAACAAGCAAGGCTTATATAACTTTAGTGACATGCAAAATCCGGTTTCAAATAATAATAATGGGTTAATGGGTTGTACTTGTATAGCGCTTTTCTACCTTCAAGGTACTCAAAGCGCTTTGACACTACTTCCACATTTACCCATTCACACACACACATTCACACACTGATGGAGGGAGCTGCCATGCAAGGCGCCAACCAGCACCCATCAGGAGCAAGGGTGAAGTGTCTTGCTCAGGACACAACGGACGTGACGAGGTTGGTACTAGGTGGGAATTGAACCAGGGGCCCTCGGGTTGTGCACGGCCATTCTTCCACTGCGCCACGCCGTCCCTTAATAATAATAGTAATTAAAAAAAATGTCAATGGCGTATCAAATAAAATAAAATAAAAATGGTATGCCTTTTTTTCTATTTGCAATCTTCTGAGGTAAATCTCAAGTTTTTTCCACAGGCTAATAATAAAATTGAAAATAAAATAATAATGAATGAACCAAACATTCAAGGCTTGAAGTAGCAAGAGAAAATGCATGAATAAAACGATAATTATTGGTCAGTTTGCTGGAAGTTTCCTGGAGAGTTAATGCTGCAAGGGGTTCTGGGTATTTGTTCTACGGTGTCACGGTGCGGATGTTCACCCGAAATGTGTTTGTCATTCTTGTTTGGTGTGGGTTCACAGTGTGGCGCATATTTGTAACAGTGCCAAAGTTGTTTATACGGCCACCCTCAGTGTGAGCTGTATGGCTGTTCACCAAGTATGCCTTGCATTCACTTGTGCGTGTGTGTGTGTGTAAAAGCCACAAATATTA
>NC_084627.1:183369-213369 GCF_033978795.1 Nerophis ophidion
AAAAGGCTACAAACAAAAAGCGCGCACGAGGCGGGTAACAAACTAAAAGAGCTAGCATGGGAGCTAGAAAACAAAAGGGCCTAGCGTGGAAGCTAGCGGGTAACGAGCAGGAAAACAGAAGTCGTACTTGTAATATGAAAAACTGGAAGCACGGAACAAAAAACAGTAAGCTACAAACATCTAATGAATATAGCTTACCGCTACGCTGCAATGACAAGCCCAGTACGAACGACAAGTAGAACTGATATCGTCACGACACGTCAGGAGCGACAATACAGAAGCGACAATACATGACAATAATCCAGCACAGACTGGAGGAGAAAACAGGTCTAAATAGGGGCGGGCTGATTGACGCCAGGTGTGGCCAGGTGCCAATCAGCCGCAGCTGAGGGTTCATAGCACTCGGGGAGAAAGACAGGAAACACTACACACACAGAGGAAACAAAGACAAATGCAGAAGAAAAAACTAAAACATAGTCAAACTGTCAGGAACAAGCCTGACAATTTTATTTTCATCCACCAGTATGATCTGCTTTTCCGCAGTATATAGATAGGCCTTTTCAGTCCGGCGTGTCTCTACTTTGCTCTCTAGTGTTTCTCTCTCGTTCCAACTCCAACACCCGTGTCTCGGACCAGCTGCTGCTAATAAGCATGGCAGGTGATTGGATGATCCAACCCAGCTGGGTAATCCAATCACCTGCCAAGTGTGCTTTGAGGCCGGTCCTTCCACACCCTTCTCCGCAGCAGGCCCACAGACCACGACCCTCTCCACAACTGGGAATAAATCGACGCCTCCTCTAAAATGAATGCCTTACTTTGCACATTACGTATTTTGAGGAATACTGGTACATTAACACACAAAAGATAGTCTTTGCAACATGTTCTTACTAATTCCTGCCAGGTGAAGAAGCCTATATGAGATGCACCTTTTTGGTGTCTCTACTTTGCTCTCTAGTGTCTCTCTCTCGCTCCAACTCCAACACCCGTGTCTCGGACCAGCTGCTGCTAATAAGCATGGCAGGTGATTGGATGATCCAACCCGGCTGGGTAATCCAATCACCTGCCAAGTGTGCTTTGAGGCCGGTCCTTCCACACCCTTCTCCGCAGCAGGCCCGCAGACCACGTCCCCCTCCACAACTGGGAATAAATCGACGCCTCCTCTAAAATGAATGCCTTACTTTGCACATTACGTATTTTGAGGAATACTGGTACATTAACACACAAAAGATAGTCTTTGCAACATGTTCTTACTAATTCCTGCCAGGTGAAGAAGCCTATATGAGATGCACCTTTTTGGTGTCTCTACTTTGCTCTCTAGTGTCTCTCTCTCGCTCCAACTCCAACACCCGTGTCTCGGACCAGCTGCTGCTAATAAGCATGGCAGGTGATTGGATGATCCAACCCGGCTGGGTAATCCAATCACCTGCCAAGTGTGCTTTGAGGCCGGTCCTTCCACACCCTTCTCCGCGGCAGGCCCGCACACCACGACCCCCTCCACAACTGGGAATAAACCGAGGCCTCCTCTAAAATGAATGCCTTACTTTGCACAATACGTATTTTGAGGTATACTGGTACATTAACACACAAAAGATATTCTTTGCAACATGTTCTTACTAATTCCTGCCAGGTGAAGAAGCCTATATGAGATGCACCTTTTGGTGTCTCTACTTTGCTCTCTAGTGTCTCTCTCTCACTCCAACTCCAACACCCGTGTCTCGGACCAGCTGCTGCTAATAAGCATGGCAGGTGATTGGATGATCCAATCCAGCTGGGTAATCCAATCAACTGCCAAGTGTGCTTTGAGGCCGGTCCTTCCACACCCTTCTCCGCGGCAGGCCCGCACACCACGACCCCCTCCACAACTGGGAATAAGTCAATGTCTCCTCTAAAATGAATGCCTTACTTTGCACAATACGTATTTTGAGGTATACTGGTACATTAACACACAAAAGATAGTCTTTGCAACATGTTCTTACTAATTCCTGCCAGGTGAAGAAGCCTATATGAGATCCACCTTTTGGGTGCAGGTCAAAGTGTCAAGGCCGACGTTTTCAACAAACGGAAAGACAAAGACGGATCGGCGAGCGAAGAAGTGCAACCCGGGGCACGAATAAAAATGTAAAGATTGCGTGGAATGCTCCGGCGTGAACTGCGGATGAACCCCTGAACCCCAATCTGCACCTGACAGACTGTGTTATTTGCATTGACATACAACCACAAAGAGCCAGCAGCCGGCATGCTGGAATGCCACGTGGGGACGAGGGCGAGAAAGTGGGCTTGAAAAGTAAATATTTCCATCATGGCACACAGTCTGCGGGAATATTCCACATCCCCAATGATGGAGTAATACTTGAGTATCCTGTGTCGCCACACCGACTCCAGCATACATTGACGTCTGGAGGAAGTGTGTGTAAACCGACATTTGTGTATGGAAAAAAATGGCCAAGCGTCACTGAAGTCGTGTACATAGCAGGAAAACTACAGTGCAGTACTTGCTTGTGGTTTTTCATTCATAATTTTCCTGCAGGTTGTAAATCAAATCCTTCAGGATGAAACGCTGAATCCGCAAAGTAGATCCGGTTATTTTTTTCAAGTGTTGTGAGGCATAATTCGCGACAAATATGACATTTTAGTAGGGATGCACCGAAATGAAAATTTGTGGCCGAAGCCGAATAAAACTTAAATGCTTGGCCGAAGGCCGAATAATGAATGCAGTTTTTCACAATTTTTTTTATATATTGCATAAATAGCCTAGAATAAATATTTAGACATGTTCTTCAAATAAAGTAGTTTTTTTATTGAATATTGACATTTTTTTAATATTCCAGTAGCCATAGCTTTTCAAAAAAAGCACAAAGTTTTTCAAACAAAACATCCATTCCAAAAAAAGTAAAGTGCATTAAAGTGGATAAACCAACAACAAATGAATTATTGTATTAATTCAATTAAACAATGGATGTCCGCTAACTTTTTGCAACTCAACGCCAAAAAAACGGAAATGCTGATTATCGGTCCTGCTAGACACCGAACTCTATTTAATAATACAACTCTAACATTTGACAACCAAACAATTAAACAAGGCGACACGGTAAAGAATCTGGGTATTATCTTCGACCCAACTCTCTCCTTTGAGGCACACATTAAAAGCGTTACTAAAACGGCCTTCTTTCATCTCCGCAATATCGCTAAAATTCGCTCCATTCTGTCCACTAAAGACGCTGAGATCATTATCCATGCGTTTGTTACGTCTCGTCTCGATTACTGTAACGTATTATTTTTGGGTCTCCCCATGTCTAGCATTAAAAGATTACAGTTGGTAAAAAATGCGGCTGCTAGACTTTTGACAAGAACAAGAAAGTTTGATCACATTACGCCTGTACTGGCTCACCTGCACTGGCTTCCTGTGCACTTAAGATGTGACTTTAAGGTTTTACTACTTACGTATAAAATACTACACGGTCTAGCTCCATCCTATCTTGCCGATTGTATTGTACCATATGTCCCGGCACGAAATCTGCGTTCAAAGGACTCCGGCTTATTAGTGATTCCCAAAGCCCAAAAAAAGTCTGCGGGCTATAGAGCGTTTTCCGTTCGGGCTCCAGTACTCTGGAATGCCCTCCCGGTAACAGTTCGAGATGCCACCTCAGTAGAAGCATTTAAGTCTCACCTTAAAACTCATTTGTATACTCAAGCCTTTAAATAGACTCCCTTTTTAGACCAGTTGATCTGCCGTTTCTTTTCTTTTTCTTCTATGTCCCACTCTCCCTTGTGGAGGGGGTCCGGTCCGATCCGGTGGCCATGTACTGCTTGCCTGTGTATCGGCTGGGGACATCTCTGCGCTGCTGATCCGCCTCCGCTTGGGATGGTTTCCTGCTGGCTCCGCTGTGAACGGGACTCTCGCTGCTGTGTTGGATCCGCTTTGGACTGGACTCTCGCGACTGTGTTGGATCCATTATGGATTGAACTTTCACAGTATCATGTTAGACCCGCTCGACATCCATTGCTTTCCTCCTCTCCAAGGTTCTCATAGTCATCACCGACGTCCCACTGGGTCATTATTGTCACCGATGTCCCACTGGGTGTGAGTTTTCCTTGCCCTTATGTGGGCCTACCGAGGATGTCGTAGTGGTTTGTGCAGCCCTTTGAGACACTAGTGATTTAGGGCTATATAAGTAAACATTGATTGATTGATTTATTGTCCCTTTGGCAAAAGTCTGCTTAGCCACAGTAGATATGCTAATAATGTAAACAGAAGGCTCAAGTAAATCTCAATTAAGTGTGTGCTTATAACCTCTTACACTTATACAGGTAGCCTACACAACAGGCTAATAATGTAAACAGAAGGCTCAAGTAAATCTCAATTAAGTGTGTGCTTATAACCTCTTACACTTATACAGGTAGCCTACACAACAGGCTAATAATGTAAACAGAGGCCCCACTAAATCTCAATAAGTGTGTGCTTGTAACCTCATACACTTATACAGGTACACAACATATCCCAACGTCACCGCACGTTGGTTGATGGCGTCACCACGTCAAAAAATTGCGTCACACGCCACTATCCGGCCTTGTTTTTAACCCATTCCACCGAAGGCCGAATGTGGCTTTTTTTGCCATATTCGGCCGAATATATTCGGTTACCGATTAATCGGTGCATCCCTACATTTTAGTCACCTTAACTGGCAAACTCGGGGCAAAAGTAGTGAAGTGAAGTGAATTATATTTATATAGCGCTTTTTCTCTAGTGACTCAAAGTGCTTTTACATAGTGAAACCCAATATCAAATTTTTGAATTTAAGCCAGTGTGGGTGGCACTGGGAGCATGTGGGTTAAGTGTCTTCCCCAAGGACACAACGGCAGTGACTAGGATGGCGGAAACGGGGATCGAACCTGCAACCCTCAAGTTGCTGGCACGGCCGCTCTACCAACCGAGCTATACCGCCCAAGTATGCATAGTCAAGGTCGTCATTTTGAATAGTAATATTATTACTGGAGTATCAATCAATCAATCAATCAATGTTTATTTATATAGCCCTAAATCATAAGTGTCTCAAAGGGCTGCACAAACCACAACGACATCCTCGGTACAGAGCCCACATAAGGGCAAGGAAAAACTCACCCCAGTGGGACGTCGGCTTGTACGATATACCGGCACTAGTATAGTATGGGAGGACTGTCCATCCATCCATTTTCTACCGCTTATTCCCTTTCGGGGTCACGGGGGGCGCTGGCGCCTATCTCAGCTACAATCGGGCGGAAGGCAGGGTACACCCTGGACAAGTCGCCACCTCATCGCAGGACTGATGAATCAAAAATGGTACTATACTCTGCTTGAAAAAGTACCGGTTCCCTGTATAAATATATATTTTTTTTTTTAAGCGGCCACGTCATGACATTGCTGGTTTTACGAGCAGAGGAGCATGTTCGGCAGTTCACAATCACAGAGTACTTACAAGCAGACACAGTGTGTAGAAAGAAGAGGGAGAACGGACGCGTTTTGGCTTAAAAGCTTACGATAAAGGTGAAACTATATCACTAAAACGCCCTCAGGAAGAGGTGCTTTAAGACATGGCTAGCTAGCTAGCAGCTAGCATTCATCCGCTGTGTTTTAGCTACTTCTAAATCACTAATCCTCGCCTCCATGGCGACAAATAAAGTGAGTTTTTTGCAAGTATCATCCCGGCAGGACGAGGAATAGCTAAACATGCTTCACTACGCACCATAGGAGGATAGGATAGCTCACCGGCGTCATTAGCGGTGACGTCGTTCCTGAATGTAAACAAATGCCATGGGTGAATCTACACCTGACATCTACTGTAATGATACCAAGTACAAAAGTGTATCTAGTCGATACTTGTCACGTCTATGGGTTCATGTTTTGTTTTGGTCATGTTCGGTTTTGTTTTTTGGACATTCATTTCTTGTTCCTGCACTTCTTTGTTTTTCTTGATGGTCTAAATGGGAGCGGACTGATTGACACCAGGTGTGGCCAGGTGCCAATCAGCCGCAGCTGAGGGGGAACACAGCACTCAGGGAGAAAGACAGGAAACCAATAAATTAAGAGCGCTGACAGGAAATACACACGCAGAGGAAAAAACTAAAACATAGTCAAACTGTCAGAGGCAAGCCTGACAGGGATAGGTTGATTGGCAACACTAAATGAGCCTTAGTGTGTGAATGTGAGTGTGAATGTCCGTCTATCTGTGTTGGTCCTGCGATGAGGTGGCGACTTGTCCAGGGTGTACCCCGCCTTCCGCCCGATTATAGCTGAGATAGGCACCAGCGCCCCTGCGACCCCAAAGCGAATAAGCGGTAGGAAATGGATGGATGGATGGATAACTGATTGACTGGAGGAGCTGGACCAAGTGGCTGAGGAGAGGGAAGTCTGGGCTTCCCTGCTTAGGCTGCTGCCCCCGCGACCCGACCTCGGATAAGCAGAAGAAGATGGATGATACTGTAAGAGCTGGGGTTGCAGTTTTTTGAAAAAAAAAGATTTTTTTTGTCACGATGGATATCTTCAGGGAGACACGGGGGCTACCATCCCTACGTCAAACCCATTGGGCTGCGACCTCTCCTGAGCTGTCGTCACATTTTTGAATAACTAAGCCAAGGGAGGCGACCACAAATTGTTGCATTTGTACCGTCGGAGCAGCGCTTAAGCCGCCTAATGCCATGTTTGTTTTGCCGGCGCGCCGCGTTCGCCGAGTTTGTTGACACGCGCAGGCCAAGACACTTTCCCTTCCTCACTATTTTTTTTTTTTTTACCTCATGTTTCCTTCTTTCAGACCTACTGAAACCCACTACTACCGACCACGCAGTCTGATAATTTATATATCAATGATGAAATATTAACATTGCAACACATGCCAATACGGCCTTTTTAGTTTGCTAAATTGCAATTTTAAATTTCCAGCGGAGTTTCTTGTTGAAAACGTCGCGGAATGATGACGTGTACGCGTGATGTCAGGGACTGTTTGGAAATATGAGCGCTGCGCACACACACACAGCTAAAAGTCGTCTGCTCTAACCGCATAATTACACAGTATTTTGGACATCTGTGTTGCTGAATCTTTTGCAATTTGTTCAATTAATAATGGAGAAGTCAAAGGAGAAAGATGGAGTTGGGAAGCTTTAGTGTTTAGCCACACAAACACACGGTGATTCCTTGTTTAAAATTCCCGGAGGTGAAACTTTACTATGGATCAGTGAAGTGAAGTGAATTATATTTATATAGCGCTTTTCTCGAGTGACTCAAAGCGCTTTACATAGTGAAACCCAATATCTAAGTTACATTTAAACCAGTGTGGGTGGCACTGGGAGCAGGTGGGTAAAGTGTCTTGCCCAAGGACACAACGGCAGTGACTAGGATGGCGGAAGCGGGAATCGAACCTGCAACCCTCAAGTTGCCGGCACCGGCTGCTCTACCAACCGAGCGGTCAAGCGAACATGGATCCCGACCAAATGTCAACCAGCAGTTTTCGGTGAGAAAATTGTGGTAAAAAGTCGCCACTGACCGGAGATCAGCTGAGCTTGTGCCGTCCGTACAGCTGCCGTCGACTTCCATCAGACACTGG
This sequence comes from Nerophis ophidion, assembly GCF_033978795.1. Lineage (NCBI taxonomy): Eukaryota > Metazoa > Chordata > Actinopteri > Syngnathiformes > Syngnathidae > Nerophis > Nerophis ophidion. The sequence goes on from NC_084627.1 coordinate 190,944, forward strand.
CGTCAAGACGCCCGTGGACAAACCCTTCCGACTAGAATAGGGGTAGGGAACCTATGACTTTTGATGACTGCAACTGGCTCTCGGATAAATCTGAGCTGACACTGCTTAACACGATAAGTAATGACTACTTCCACTTGTAATCAAAGTTTTAAAAATAACGTTCCAAAAATAAAACATGCTCATGCATTTGAATCCATCCATCCTTTTTCTACCGCACTAGTTCAAGAAGTTGCATTAAGTGAAAGAAGTGATTTATTTATTATTAGTTAGTTTAGGGCTTGCCCTCCTGGGGGTTCTTCAGACCACCAAGCACCGACATGAGATCCTGTTTAAGGGTTACTATATTTTTTTTATTTTTCAATAAGTCTCTCAGTTGCTTTCCAGCAATTGTCTTTTTCTCTTTTGTTCTCGCTCGTACTCTGGCTCCAGCTCTAACCCTGTCTCTCCTCCTTGCTGCTGCTTATAACAAAGCGACAGGTGGTTAAATAAAGCCCAGGTGGGCCATCTACGCACCTGTCACTGATTTCAAGGCCGGTCCTGGCACACCCCACTTCGCTGCAGGCCACGCCCCCTCCACAGTTAGCTTCAGAATAACAATGTTATTACAAAGAATAAGAGACCTATTATACTCTAGAAATGTTGGTCTTACTTAAAAATGCACGCGTTTAGTTGTGTTCAGTGTTGAAAAAAATATTATATGGCTCTTATGGAAATACATTTTAAAATATTTGGATTCTTGGCTCTCTCAGCCAAAAAGGTTCCCGACCCCTGGACTATCAGGTACTATTAAACTCACTAAAACACTAGCAACACAATAGAATGATAAGGGATTTCCCAGAATTATCCTAGTAAATGTGTCTAAAAACATCTGAATCCGTCCCAATGCAATCGCGTTTTTTTTTTTTTTCTAGTCCGTCGCTATCAATTTCCTCAAACATGAATCTTTCATCCTCGCTCAAATTAATGGGGAAGTTGTCGTTTTCTTGGTCCGAATAGCTCTTTTTGTTGGAGGCTCCCATTAAAAACAATGTGAGGAGCCATCAACATGTGATGTCATCGTCTGCGACTTCCGGTAAAGGCAGGGCTTTTCTGTTAGCGACCGAAAGGTGCAAACTTGATCGTCGATGTTCTCTACTAAATCCTTTCAGCAAAAATACGGCAATATCGCGAAATGATCAAGTATGACACATAGACTGGACCTGCTATCCCCGTTTAAAATAGAAAATCTCATTTCAGTAGGCCTTTCTTTCCTCATCTCCTCCTCCCCAAAAAAAAAGGGGGCTGCGTGCATTCCTGCCAGGAGGGGCGGAGGTGTCTCGATAAGGACCAGGCCTGGTGCTCACCCCCTCCCTGGGAACATGGTTGCACCCTCCTCCCCTGGCAAAAAAAAAAAAAAAAAAAAAAAGGGCTCCTCTTTGAGCGCGCTGCCAACCGGGACTTAGCGTGATTTGTTTGTCTGCCGCTCTCTCGCGAAGGGGGGAGAAAAAAAAACACCAAAAAACTTAGCGCCAATTACTCCTGCAGGAGATCCACAGGAGAGTCCAGAGGGTGAGGTTGAGATTTGGGAGGAAAAAGCCGGGAATATGGTCCACGGGGCTGGAAACATTCATTTCTTGACCGGGCCTTCGTGAGATAACACACACACACACACTAAATTCCACTAATCACTCGCAATGCACTGGCAACATTTACGGGGTTTTTCTCCCCCTTTTTTTCCCCGGCGGTGTTTTGTAACATGCTTCCTGGCGGAGACGGCGGCCGACACCAGGCAGGCACAAGCGGCGGCTGCCCGGTCGGCTCATTGATCTTTCATCAAGCCGTAGATTTGAAGCTAAAAGGCATGAAGGGAGGAGAGGCAGCTTTTCTTTCTTCTTTTTTTTTTTTTTTTTTTTTTTTAAAATGGCGGCGGCCCCGCTGGAGCCTGTCTCGGATTGTTCCCCGTTTCCTCAGATTGTTTGTTCATTGAGTCAGAGGTAAGGCGCAGGGGGCCGAGTCGGACAGGACGGTGACGGCCGGGTTTGGATTTAGGATTTGTTCAAACGGCACCTCAAGATATGCATTTTTACATTTAATACAGAGTAGTGGTTGTAGTTTGCACCAAATATGTGTTTTCCCGCCCACTATACTGTATACCGTATTTCTTTGAATTGCCGCTGGGGCGCTAATAAAATTAAAATCTCTACTTTTTTTTTTTTTTTATGAATTTGTTAATCAATCCAACAAAAAAAGACATAATTCAATCAAATTCCAAAACCAAACCCGACCCAGCAACATTCAGAATAGCAATAAACAGAGCGATCGAGGATACAAAAACACGACCAGGGGCGTCGCCAGACAGATTTCACCGGGGCACGTGCCCCACTGTTGATCTGCAGTGCCCCAGTAAAAAAATCACCAATAAAAAAAAAATGCTTCAGAGTTTTAAGTTTACATAACATAGACTACAGCGCACATACTACTTGATTTTTTTCTCCCTAAACTTTTTTTTTTTCATGCACACATCTGACTGCGACTCACTGAAAATGACACACAATCCACTTTTATGTCACGACCCAGCAGTTGGGAACCACTGGTCAACTGTATAACAGTTACTGGAATATTTCCATGTCTGTCCAGAGTGATTGACCACTTTGCAAAAATGAAAACGAGACGTTACAGTTTATTTCTCAGAAAATGATTCCCTGAACAGACACACAACAGTTGTTCATTTATTCTACTACTGTGGCTTTATTGTTTTGTGTATATTTTATAGTTTGGAATGGAAATTAAATAATATAAAAGAACCCAGAGATGTAGGGGTGCTTTATTTTTTGTTTTACTTGTGTAGATGTTAAATTTGCAGATGATTACTGCAATATATATTTCAAAAAGATTCATTGCTCTTCCTTTTTGCTTTTACCAGTCGCAGTTTAGAAGTCTGGAGTAAAAAAGTGCACAAGTGGGTCAAATGCATGAGTTAATTTCAGGTGGTTAATCAAAGATCCATACAACATAATCTGATATGATTTCATAGTTTGAAGCACTGTTTATGTATTTTTTATGATAAATAAGTGCTAAAAATGTTTTTGCTTGCGCGCTTTGCAGGCTCACATGAAATATTTGTGCCCCAGGTGTGCCCCAGTACAGTATTAGGTCTAGTGACGCCCCTGGACACGGCACAATCCAAAAGTAGTGAAATAAAAATGAATGTAATCATTATTAGTAACAATTTCAAAACAGCAGCGATCAAAAATCCCTCATTGATATTATCATTAAAAACGTCAATACAAAATATTATCCCAAAAAAAATGAACACAAGCTTGACAACACACCGTGTCCAACATTCCACACAAAGATACAATAAGTCATACCCCGGTTCGTTTAATACTTAAAACAGATTTCAACAATGGATCCCATATTCCAATATATGACTCATTACCATCTAAACCAAATGCAGTTCTTTCTACTGATATCATCTCCATAGCTTGTGTATACCATTCAGTATGAGTTGGACTATCAACATTTATCCATTTTTTTAATATTACCCGTTTTGTTATAATGCATATTGAAAGAAATGCATTTGTACTCTTTGCTGTCACGTTACTAAATTGCTGGAGATCCCCAAAAATACGAGTTTGCAATGTCATTTCCTTGAATGGCCGCCGGGGCGCTAATTAATTTAAAACCTCTTCTCACTCCTGCGCTTACCAAAGGCATGCGGTAAAAGTAAGCATGCGCTAATTATTTTTAAAACCTCTTCTCACTCCGGCACTTACCAAAGGCATGCAGTAAAAATTTGAGTGTGATGTAAGCTTGGACTTTAAATCCTACTGAATAGCTTAATCTTCTTCCCTTTATGCCATGGGTGTCAAACTCTGGCCCGCGGGCCAAATCTGGCCCGCCGTGTAACTTGATTTGGCCCTTGAGGCAATATCAATTTAGCATTAGAGCTGGCCCGCCGGTGTTATACAGCGCTGGTGCCGCTGTAACACCGCTAATACTCATACTTGCCAACCCTCCTAATTTTCCCGGTAGACTCCCAAAGTTCAGTGCCCCTCCCAAAAATCTCCCGGGGCAACCATTCTCCCGAATTTCTACCGATTTCCACCTGGACAACTATATTGGGGGCGTGCATTTAAGGCACTGCCTTTAGCGTTCTCTACAACCTGTCGTCACGTCCGCTTTTCCTCCATACTAACAGCATGTCACATAATATTTGTGGCTTTTAGACACACACACACACGCAAACAACTTTAGCACTGTTACAAATATGCGCCACACTGTGAACCCACACCAAACAAGAATGACAAACACATTTCGGGTGAACATCCGCACCGTAACACGACAGAACAAATACCCAAGACCCCTTGCAGCACTAACTCTTCCGGGAAACTTCCAGCAAACTGACCAATAATTAACGTTTTATTCATGCATTTTCTCTTGCTACTTCAAGGCTTGAATGTTTGGTTCATTCATTATTGTTATTTTACTTTCAAATGTATTATTAGCCTGTGGAAAAAAATTGATATTTACCTCAGAAGATTGCAAATAGAAAAAAAAGGCGTAACATTTTTATTTAAATTTTATTTGATATGCCATTGATATTTTTTTAATTATTATTATTATTATTTGAAACTGGATTTTGCATGTCACAAAACTTATACAAGCCTTGCTTGTTCAATATTTAATGCAAAACTTGTTTGGGTCCCTATTAAAAGGTCAATTCGTTCAACCTTGGACCGCGGCTTTGTTCCATTTAAAATGTTGGCCCACTCTGTATTTGAGTTTGACACCCCTGATTTATGCAATTTCAAATTACCGGTATTGAAATCAGCCTCCTCCATTTTGAAAATGATGACGGGGGAAGTATCACCCGTGACGTCACGAGTTTGACCAGGCGGCAATACTAAGAAGCGAGTTTGACCCGGCAGCAATTCAAGGCAGGCGCGTATATACAGTTGAGATCAAAATTATTCAACCCCTACAAAATGTTGGTGTTTTAGCAAGTTGGATGTTTATTCCGTATTTTGTTTATAGTCATATCAAATAAAGATGTGTCAAATAGACAAATGCAACTTAAATTGTAACACTGTATTTTACAAAATACCAAAAAAGGACATTTTTCTTAATATCTCATTGACAAAATGATTCAACCCCCTAGTTACATGCATCTTTAGTACTTAGTAGAACAGCCTTTGGCAGTAATGACATCCTTCAAAGGTGATACATAAGCTTCTTGCAAGCACCTACAGGTATTTTAGCCCATTCCTCTTGGGCAAAGGCCTCCAGTTCATTCATATTCTTGGGCTTGCGTGCTGCAACTGCCTTCTTCAAGTCCCACCACAGCTTTTCTATAGGATTTAGGTCTGGGGACTGTGAAGGCCACTCCAGAGTCTTCCAGCCCTTCTTCTGCAACCACTCTGATGTTGATTTGGAGGTATGCTTGGGATCCTTGTCCTGTTGGAAGGTCCAACGTCTCCCAAGCCTCAGCTTGGTCACTGACTTCATGACATTTGCAGCTAATATATCCTGCTAGGAAATAGAATTCATAATGCCTTGGAGATTCCCGGTACCTGAGGCAGAGAAACAGCCCCAGAGCATGATTGACCCCCCCACCATGCTTAACAGTAGGCGAGGTGTTCTTCTCTTTGTAAGCTTCATTTTTTCTCCTCCAGACATAACGTTCATTCATAGGCCCATAGAGTTCCAGTTTTGTCTCATCACTCCATAGAACAGTTTCCCAAAACCTTTGGGGTTTGTCCAGATGATTTATGGGCATACTTGAGTCTATTTTCTTGTGCCTGGTAGTCAGAAGTGGGGTGTGCCTGAGAGTTTTGGCATGGAAGCCTTCATCTGGTAGTGCGCGCCTTATTGTCTGGGACAAAACCTGCGTTCCCCCCCTCTCTGCAATGTCCTGTTGTAGTTCCTCAGCTGTTACCCGGGGGTTTTTCACCACTGTACGCACACAGCATCCTCTTTCTACCACGCCCAGGTAGTGTTTCCACTGTGCCTTTAGCTTCAAACTTGCGAATTATGCTCCCAACTCTTGGAATGTGTAATGTCTTTGCTATTTTCTTATATCCATATCCTTTCTTATGAAGAGAAATTACCTCCTCTCTTGACTTCTTTGACCACTCCCTGGACTTCACCATGTTGCAAATACACCACTGACCATCTACAAGAAGCTGAGTCTTTTTCAATCAGTTTAATTGTTGCTCGTTATGGTTCTAATCACATCTACAGGTGTTTTCAACACCAGATTGAAAAGACCTTATTCAAATTCTGTTCTTAAGAGTTATGATCTTCAAGGGGTTGAATAATTTTGTCAATGAGATATTAAGAGAAATGACACTGTTTGGTATGTTACAAAATATAATGTAATTCAAGCTGCATTTGTCTATTTAATGCATCTTTATTTGATATTACTATAAACAAAATACAGAATAAATGTCCAACTTGCTAAAACACCAAAATTGTGTGGGGGTTGAATAATTTTGATCACAACTGCATATGCAATTCAAGGAAATACGGTATATATGTTTATATTAAAAAGTTCCCAATACCAGAATCAACAGTGTGTATTCCTATTTAATACAGAGTAAAGACTTCGCTTCTAAATGCAATCAGCGGCATTCAAAGACTTTTTTATAAATCGGCCAAGGAGGCCTGGAAGACTGAGACGAATGAATTCTGCCTAGCAACAAGTGTCTGTTGCCACATCATGAGGAATTATACACACTGTTGAGTCTGCTAGAAGGTTTCCGTCAAAGAAGTTGCACGATGAATCTTCATGTGACTTACAGAGACAACAGTATCGAAGGTCCGCGCCATAAATAAGCATCCGATGCGCCGTGTTTGCGTAGGAAAACATTGGAGCGGTTAAATGACAACAGGACAGTGTGTCCATGCAAAGTCTGACAGTGTGGGATCCATTAAAGTCAAGGATAGTTGTCATAAAAATGAGCACGTCTGACTTGTGAGTATAAAAAGGAAATCAGTGCTTCCTTCCCCCAATGACAAACAGCTGCTCCCCGCCACTCCTTTGAAGTGCACTTGATCATATGACTTCATCGCATCCCAAACTATTAATCAAAACCATTTCGGATTAGCCAAAAGGGAGCAGAAGGAAGGAAGGGCTCTTAACGCAAATCAAATTGCACTTAATCGGCTCAAATTACCTTCATCAATTTGCATGAAAGCCAGAGCGGTGGTCAACCGCGTCCAATCACAAACGCCCCGCCGCCGAGCCTGTGGGTGTGGCCCCCCCCTGGTATCCCGGCGGTATTCCATTGATCCGACATCCAGCGTCGGCGGGAGGAGGCGTGCGGGCCCTGAACTTGGTCATGTGACTGACGCCATATCGGGTTCCTTGTGCAAAGACCGCTCCGCCGGGATCTGCAAGGACTGGGAGAAGGAAACAGACTTCAGATCGCAGGATCCATTTTCACCGGGCCTTGACTATTTCAGGCGCGCACACGTAATTGGAACAGTCCTACAAATAGACACATTCACACAGCAATATAGTTGTACATTTACACATATTCATTGTCTAATACCTTCTTTTAGACCACATCATTAACGTGGCCCACCACATCTAATGTGGCACACCACATTATTAATGTAGCCCACCACATCATTAATGTGGCACACCACATCATTAATGTGGCACACCACATCATTAATGTAGCCCACCACATCATTAATGTAGCCAACCATATCATTAAAGTGGCCCACCACATCATTAAATTGGCCCACCACATCATTAAGTGGCCCACCACATCATTAATTTGGCACACATCAATAATGTAGCCCACCACGTCATTAATGTGGCCCACCACATTATTAATGTAGCCCACCACATCATTAATGTAGCCAACCATATCATTAAAGTGGCCCACCACATCATTAAGTGGCCCACCACATCATTAATTTGGCACACCAAATCAAGTAATGTAGCCCACCACTTCATTAATGTAGCTCACCATATCATTTCATGTGGCCCACCACATCATTAATGTAGCCAACCATATCATTAGTGGCCCACCACATCATTAACGTGGCCCACCACGTCATTAACGTGGCCCACCACATCAATAATGTAGCCCACCACTTCATTAATGTGGCACACCGCATCTAATGTAGCCCACCACATCATTAATGTGGCACACCACATCATTAATGTAGTCCACCAGATCATTAACGTGGCACACCACATCTAATGTGGCACACCACATCATTAATGTAGTCCACCAGATCATTAACGTGGCACACCACATCTAATGTGGCACACCACATCATTAATGTAGCCCACCACATCATTAATGTAGCCCACCACATCATTAATGTGGCACACCACATCATTAATGTAGTCCACCACATCATTAATGTGGCACACCAAATCAAGTAATGTAGCCCACCACTTCATTAATGTAGCTCACCATATCATTTCATGTGGCCCACCACGTCATTAATGTAGCCAACCATATCATTAAAGTGGCCCACCACATCATTAACGTGGCCCACCACATCATTAACGTGGCCCACCACATCATTAATTTGGCACACCACATCATTAATTTGGCACACCACATCATTAATTTGGCACACCACATCAATAATGTAGCCCACCACTTCATTAATGTGGCACACCGCATCTAATGTAGCCCACCACATCATTAATGTGGCACACCACATCATTAATGTGGCACACCACATCATTAATGTGGCACACCACATCATTAATGTAGCCCACCACATCATTAATGTAGCCCACCACATCATTAATGTAGTCCACCACATCATTAATGTGGCACACCAGATCATTAATGTAGCCCACCACATCATTAATGTAGTCCACCACATCATTAATGTGGCACACCAGATCATTAATGTAGCCCACAACATCAATAATGTGGCACACCACGTCATTAATGTGGCACACCACGTCATTAATGTGGCACACCACATCATTAATCTGGCACACCACATATAATGTAGCCCACCACATCAATGTGGCCCACCACATCAGTAACGTGGCCCACCACATCTAATGTGGCACACCACATCATTACCGTGGCACACCACGTCATTAACGTGGAACACCACTTCATTAATGTAGCCCAGAATCCAATTTAAATCGGCCCACCACGTCATTAACGTAGCCCACCACATCAGTAATGTGTCACACCACATCATTAATGTTGCACACCACTTCATTAATGTAGCCCACAATCCAATTTAAATCGGGGCACCACATCATTAACGTAGCCCACCACATCATTAATGTAGCCCACCACTTCATTAACATGGCCCACCACTTCATTAATGTGGCCCACCACATCATTAACGTGGCACACCACTTAATATCACGAGGACCACCACATCATTACCGTGGCCCACCACATCATTAACGTGGAACACCACTTCATTAATGTAGCCCACAATCCAATTTAAATCGGCCCACCACATCATTAACGTAGCCCACCACATCATTAATGTAGCCCACCACTTCATTAATGTAGCCCACAATCCAATTTAAATCGGCCCACCACTTCATTAACGTAGCCCACCACATCAGTAATGTGTCACACCACTTCATTAATGTGGCCCACCACTTCATTAATCTGGCCCACCACATCATTAATGTAGCCCACCACATCATTAATGTAGCCCACCACTTCATTAATGTAGCCCACCACTTCATTAATTTGGCACACCACATCATTAACGTGGCACACCACATCATTAATGTGGCCCACCACATCATTAATTTGGCACACCACATCATTAATTTGGCACACCACATCAATAATGTAGCCCACCACTTCATTAATGTGGCCCACCACATCATTAATTTGGCACACCACATCATTAATTTGGCACACCACATCATTAATTTGGCACACCACATCAATAATGTAGCCCACCACTTCATTAATGTGGCACACCGCATCTAATGTAGCCCACCACATCATTAATGTGGCACACCACATCATTAATGTAGTCCACCACATCATTAATGTAGCCCACCACATCATTAATGTAGCCCACCACATCATTAATGTAGTCCACCACATCATTAATGTGGCACACCACATCATTAATGTGGCCCACCACATCATTAACGTGGAACACCACTTCATTAATGTAACCCACCGCATCATTAATGTGACACAATACATCAGTAACGTGGCCCACCATGTCATTAATGTGGTCCACCAAATCATGAATGTGGCACAATACATCAGTAAAGTGGCACACCACATTAATGTAGCCCACCACTTCATTATTGTGGCCCACCAAATCATTAATGTGGCACAATACATCAGTAATGTGGCACACCACATCATTATTTGGCCAACCACGTCAATATCGTGGCCCACCACATCATTAATGTAGCCCACCACATCTGGCACACCACATCATTAACGTGGTCCACCACATCATTAATGTAGCCCACCACTTCATTATGTGGCCCACCACATCATTAATATAGCCCACCACTTCATTAACGTGGCCCACCACATTATTAATGTAGCCCACCACATCATTGTGGCACACCACTTCATTTCACGAGGCCCACCACATCATTACAGTGGCCCACCAAATCATTAATGTGGCCCACCACGTCATCATTAATGTGGCCCACCTCGTCATTAACGTGGAACACAGATTCATTAATGTAACCCACCACATCATATAGTGGCCTACCACATCATTAACATGGCACAATACATCAGTAATGTGGCCGACCACATCATATAGTGGCCCACCACATCATTAAATTGGCACAATACATCAGTAATGTGGCCCACCACATCATTAAATTGGCCCACCATATCATGAAGGTGGCACCACATCATTAACGTGGTCCACCAAATCATGAATATGGCACAATACATCAGTAATGTGGCACACCACTTCATTATCGTTGCCAACCACGTCATTATTGTAGCCCACCACTTCATTAATGTGGCCCACCAAATCATTAATGTGGCACAATACATCAGTAATGTGGCACACCACGTCATTAATGTAGCCCACCACATCATTAATGTAGCCCACCACGTCATTAATGTAGCCCACCACATCATTAATGTAGCCCACCACATCATTAATGTAGCCCACCACGTCATTAATGTAGCCCACCACATCATTAAAGTAGCACACCACTTCATTTCATGAGGCCTATATCATTTACATGGCCTGCCATGTCAATTAAAGTGGACCGCCAGATTATTTCATGTGGCCCCCCACATAAATTTTGTGGCCCTTTACATCATTAATGTAGCCCACCACATCATTAAACTGGCACAATACATCAGTAATGTGGCACACCACGTCAATGTGGTCCACCATATCATTATTGTGGCCCACCACGTCATTAATGTAGCCCACCACATCATTAATGTAGCACACCACATCATTTCACGAGGCCTACCACATCATTTATATGGCCTGCCATGTCAATTAAAGTGGACCGCCAGATTATTTCAAGTGGCCCACCACATAAATTTTGTGGCCCTTTACATCATTAATGTAGCCCACCACATCATTAATGTGGCCCACCACGTCATTCAAAGTGGTCCACCACAACATTGAAATTGGTCCACCACGCCATTTAAAAGGGCCGCCACATCATTTAAAGTGGCCCACCACATCATTAATGTGGACCATCACTTCATTAATGTAGCCAACCACATCATTAAAGTGGCCCACCACATTATTTAAATTGGTCCACCACGCCATTTAAACAATTGTGTGATAATAGTATGTAACTGCGATGTGGCCCTCAGTGAAAACGACTTGGACATTTCGGCATGAGAGCGTCGTCTTCCTCTTTAAGCCAAAAAGCTGTTTTTCAAAGGGACAGAATACATTAGACAACCTGCCGTAGTTTATAATGCTACCATGTTGGCAGAATACAAATGCTTTAGTACTAATATTAAATCATGACTAATGAATGCAAAAAACTGCAATTTTTTTATACCCAAATTTGTGGTATTATTCGAAACTAATGTAAAGTATCCAAACAACAGAAGAAGTGATTATTACATTTTAACAGAAGTGTAGATATAACATGTCAACACAGAAAATACCCAGAAAGTAACAGTAAATAAAACAAGTAGATTAATAATCCATTTTCTACTGCTTGTCCCTCAAAATAATAGACAAAACAATAAGAGACTGCGTATGTCAGCAACCAAATAAGGAACCTTTGTTTACTTTAGACAAGTTGTCTAGTTAGTTCATTATTTTATTTAAGGACAAAATTGTTCTTCGATTGCAATACGTAGATAGATAGGTCTTTATTGTCGTTGCACGAGTACAACGAAACTTTGTTTTCAGCACAAACCCGTTCAAGATCAGACAAACAAACAATGTACAGGGCTACAGAACAGGAACGCTGATGGGTCGCCACAAGGCGCCCCGTAAAAGGTGGGGAAAAAGGAAAAACGCCGGGGAAAAGATGAGTAAAAAAAAATACAATCTAGACTGGGCTCCAAACGGGGCCCAGTCTGGAGTGGGAAAAAAACCTCCATGGCAAAGCAACAGGTGTGTCCAAACTTTTTCCACTGAGGGCCGCACATTGAAAAATCAGAGCAAGCGGGGGCCATTTTCATAATTTTTATTTTAAAAACCAATACAATATATGTATGAATAATATACATTTAGGCCTCCACTTAGTTATGATCCCGGGGACCCCAAAGGGTTTTGGTAAAAAAAAAAAAAAAAAGGGTCATTATTCAGTATTATTATTTTTATTATTATGCAAGTTTTAAATCTATAGATCAACATTTGAAAAAAAAATGGAAAAAAACACAAAATATTCAATATTTTCACCCAATAACTTTTTTAGGTGGAATATTTGAGATTGTATAATAATTGGAGCCTTAATTTTATGATTTTGATTCATTATTATTTTTTGAGCAAAGACACTTCAAGACAAATCACACTAAAATAATTGGGGATCCAAAAGTGTCATACTTATTAAAAAGGTTAAAAAATAAATTATACATGTTTTTTACAGTTTACTTTTAGCACAATAATCTCGAAATCAACTTCAGATATATCCGTCAATTTTAAGTGTTATTGTTTATGTTTTGTTTGTTTGTTTTAGGCCCTTCTTTAAAAAAAAATGTTGAATGGCAAAACACAAAACATGCAAAATTTTCCCCAAAAAATATCTCAGAGTGGAATATTTAATGTGACGTAATCGAAACATTGAATAGGTCAATAATTCAAAATGACATTGATTTTGATTCATTATTATTTTTTGAGCAATGACACTTAAAAACAAATAACACTAAAATAATTGGGGATCCAAAAGTGTCCTACTTATTAAAAAGGCTAAAAAATAAATTATACATGTTTTTTACTGTTTACTTTTAGCAAAATAATCTCGAGATCAACTTCAGATATATCCGTCAATTTTAAGTGTTATTGTTTATGTTTTGTTTGTTTGTTTGTTTTAGGCCCTTTTAAAAAAAGAAAAACAGCTTACTTTTTTTATATGGCAAAACACAAAATATGCAACATTTTCCCCCCAAAAAATCTCAAAGTGTAATATTAAATGTGACGTAATCAAAACATTGAATAGGTCAATAATTCAAAATCAATCAATCAATCAATCAATGTTTACTTATATAGCTCTAAATCACTAGTGTCTCAAAGGGCTGCACAAACCACTACGACATCCTCGGTAGGCCCACATAAGGGCAAGGAAAAATTCACACCCAGTGGGACGTCGGTGACAATGATGACTATGAGAACCTTGGAGAGGAGGAAAGCAATGGATGGCGAGCGGGTCTAACATGATACTGTGAAAGTTCAATCCATAATGGATCCAACACAGTCGCGAGAGTCCAGTCCAAAGCGGATCCAACACAGCAGCGAGAGTCCCGTTCACAGCGGAGCCAGCAGGAAACCATCCCAAGCGGAGGTGGATCAGCAGCGCAGAGATGTCCCCAGCCGATACACAGGCAAGCAATACATGGCCACCGGATCGGACCGGACACCCTCCACAAGGGAGAGTGGGACATAGGAGAAAAAGAAAAGAAACGGCAGATCAACTGGTCTAAAAAGGGAGTCTATTTAAAGGCTAGAGTATACAAATGAGTTTTAAGGTGAGACTTAAATGCTTCTACTGAGGTGGCATCTCAAACTTTTACCGGGAGGGCATTCCAGAGTACTGGAGCCCGAAATGAAAACGCTCTATAGCCCGCAGACTTTTTTTGGGCTTTGGGAATCACTAATAAGCCGGAGTCCTTTGAACGCAGATTTCTTGCCGGGACATATGGTACAATACAATCGGCAAGATAGGATGGAGCTAGACCGTGTAGTATTTTATACGTAAGTAGTAAAACCTTAAAGTCACATCTTAAGTGCACAGGAAGCCAGTGCAGGTTTGACTTATTTTGATTCATTATTATTTTTTTAAAGAAAGAAACAGCCTGCATGGCAGCTTTGTGTTATAAGAGTAAGCATTGCAACACTTTCTTGTTACATTTCACCTGTTTGCTCTTTTATACCACTTTTTATGTTTTACATTTTTTTCCAATTGTATTCTTAAAATGTGCCGTGGGGCCGTTAAAAAATGACCCCCGGGCCGCACTTTGGACACCCCTGTCTTACAACGTACATCTCGAGATATCTAGCAACAGAGGGAGGGGAGTGCGGGGTCATGGTGGCAGGCCGCAGCTCTCAGGCGCTGACCATCCTTTTATTACCCCTATGGGATTTGGGTTTATGTTTAATGTGCCGTATTTTTTGTTCAAATAAAGCCAATAATGTATATTTTGTGGTCCCATTTATTTAGAAAACAGTCGAAAAGTATCGGGTACTAAAATATTGGTATCGGGACACCCCTAGTCTGCATTATAATTCAATGCCAGCAATTGTCTCGCTAGAAGATTCAGTCCATATTGGTGGTGGTAAGCTGTTAGGTAAACTACAGCTGACCCCGGCGGTGGACTGACGGTTTCTGCAAAACTAGGCCACCTGAAAAGAAACTGCCAAGATGATAAGGCGGATTCCACAAGCTCCACCGCGTCCTGTGTGTAATGGGATACAGGATGACAATTGCTTCCAACACAACAGAGCTGTGTTTTGTGTTAAAACTGTGCAAAAATACACTTTTCACAAACCTCTCATATAACCAGTGGTTAACTTTCTTCGGCCATTCCTTGTTGGCACTGCAGCACAAACCCAGAAAACACTATTATTTTTTTTTAACTTTTTTGTTGTTGTCTGAACTGACCGAAAAGGACGAAGCTGTAATTGAAGGCCGACAACGGGGTGAAGTGTCTATTCAGAACAGCCCGGAAATCGATGGGAGGAAAATAAGAGAGACTCTTTGTGTTGTTTTAGAACAAGAACATCTCCACACACACACACACACACACACACACACACACACACGCACGCGTTCTTGTATTTATGACCTTCTTGAGACCTCTTTAGGACCACCCTTTCTACAAACCCTGTTTCCATATGAGTGTGGAAATTGTGTTGGATGTAAATATAAACGGAATACAATGATTTGCAAATAATTTTCAACCCATATTTAGTTGAATGCACTACAAAGACAACATATTTGATGTTCAAACTCATGAACTTTTTTTTGTTACAAATAATAATTAACATAGAATTTCATGGCTGCAACACGTGCCAAAGTAGTTGGGAAAGGGCATGTTCACCACTGTGTTACATCACCTTTTCTTTTAACAACACTCAATAAACGTTTGGGAGCTGAGGGAACTAATTGTTGAAGCTTTGAAAGTGGAATTCTTTCCCATTCTTGTTTTATGTAGAGCTTCAGTCGTTCAACAGTCTGGCGTCTAAGCTGTCGTATTTTACGCTTCATAATGCGCCACACATTTTCGAAGGGAGACAGGTCTGGACTGCAAGCAGGCCAGGAAAGTACCTCCACTCTTTTTTTACAAAGCCACGCTGTTGTAACACGTGCTGAATGTGGCTTGGCATTGTCTTTCTGAAATAAGCAGGGGCGTCTATGAAAAAGACGGCACTTAGATGGCAGTGTATGTTGTTCCAAAACCTGTATGTACCTTTCAGCATTAATGGTGCCTTCACAGATGTGTAAGTTACCCATGCTTTGGGCACTAATACACCCCCATACCATCACACATGCTGGCTTTTGAACTTTGTGTCGATAACAGTCAGGATGGTTCGCTTCCCCTTTGGTCCGGATGACACGATGTCAAATATTTCCAAAAAACAATTTGAAATGTGGACTCATCAGACCACAGAACTCTTTTCCACTTTGCATCAGTCCGTCTTAGATGATCTCGGGCCCAGAGAAGCCGGCGGCGTTTCTGGATGTTGTTGATAAATGGCTTTCGCTTTGCATAGTAGAGCTTTAACTTGCACTTACAGATGTATCGACAAACTGTATTTAGTGACAGTGGTTTTCTGAAGTGTTCCTGAGCCCATGTGGTGATATCCTTTAGAGATTGATGTCAGTTTATGATCAAAGTTCGAAAGCTGAAATAAGCAGGGGCGTCCATGATAACGTTGCTTGGATGACAACATATGTTGCTCCAAAACCTGTATGTACCTTTCAGCATTAATGGTGCCTTCACAGATGTGTAAGTTACCCATGCCTTGGGCACTAATACACCCCCATACCATCACAGATGCTGGCTTTTGAACTTTGCGCCTATAACAATCTGGATGGTTATTTTCCTCTTTGTTCCGGAGGACACGACATCGACAGTTTCCAAAAACAATTTGAAATGTGGACTCATCAGACCACACAACACTTTTCCACTTTGCATCAGTCCATCTTAGATGAGCTCAGGCCCAGCAAAGCCGGCGGCGTTTCTGAATATTGTTGATAAATGGGTCTTGCTTTGCATAGTAGAGCTTTAACTTGCACTTACAGATGTAGCAACCAACTGTAATTACTGACAGTGGTTTTCTGAAGTGTTCCTGAGCCCATGTGGTGATATCCTTTACACACTGACGTCGGTTTTTGATGTAGCACCGCCTGAGGGGTCGAAGGTCTGTAATATCATCGCTTACGTGGAGTGATTTCTCCAGATTCTCTGAACCTTTTGATGATTTTAAGGACCGTAGATGGTAAAATACCTAAATTCATTGCAATAGCTTGTTGAGAAATGTTCTAAAACTGTTCGACAATTTGCTTACAAATTGGTGACTTTCGCCCTATCCTTGTTTGTGAATTACTTAGCATTTCATGGAAGCTGTTTTTATACCCAATCATGGCACCCACCTGTTCCCAATTAGCCTGCACACCTGTGGGATGTTCCTAATAAGTGTTTGATGAGCATTCCTCAACTTTATCAGTATTTATTTCCACCTTTCCCAATTCTTTGTCACATGTTGCTGGCATCAAATTCTAAAGTTAATGATTATTTGCAAAAAAAAATGTTTATCAGTTTGAACATCAAATATGTTGTCTTTGTAGCATATTCAACTGAATATGGGTTGAAAATGATTTGCAGATCATTGTATTCCGTTTATATTTACATCTAACACAATTTCCCAACTCATATGGAAACGTTATCATAGACGCCCCTGCTTATTTCAGCAAAACGATGCCAAGCATTGTATTACAAGAGCGTGGCCTTCGTAAAATAAGAGCTTGGGTACTTTCCTGGTCCACCTGTAGTCCAGACCTGTCTCCCATCGAAAATGTGTTGCGCATTATGAAGCGTAAAATACGACAGCGGAGACCCCGGACTGTTGAACAACTCAAGCTCTACATAAAACAAGAATGGGAAAGAATTCCACTTTCAAAGCTTCAACAATTAGTTTCCTCAGTTCCCAAACGTTTATTGAGTGTTGTTAAAAGAAAATGTGATGTAACACAGTGGCAGACATGCCCTTTCCCAACTACTTTGGCACGTGTTGCAGCCATTAAAATTCTAAATTCATTATTATTTGCAAAAAAAAATTAAGTTTATGAGTTTGAACATCAAATATGTTGTCTTTGTAGTGCATTCAACTGAATATGGGTTGAAAATTATTTGCAAATCATTGTATTCTGTTTATATTTACATCTAACACAATTTCCCAACTCATATGGAAACACAAGGTTTGCAACATAATAGTCAGAGTCTAGTCCATGGTGGATCTAACATAATAGTGTGAGAGCCCAGTCCATAGTGGATCTAACATAATAGTGTGAGAGTCCAGTCCATAGTGGATCTAACATAATAGTGAGAGTCCAGTCCATAGTGGATCTAACATAAAAGTGAGATTCCAGTCCATTGTGGATCCAACATAATAGTGAGAGTCCAGTCTATAGTGGATCTAACATAATAGTGAGAGTCCAGTCCATAGTGGATCTAACATAATAGTGTGAGAGTCCAGTCCATAGTGGATCTAACATAATAGTGTGAGAGTCCAGTCCATAGTGGATCTAACATAATAGTGAGATTCCAGTCCATAGTAAATCTAACATAATAGTGAGAGTTCAGTCCATAGTGGATCTAACATAATAGTGAGAGTCCAGTCCATAATGGATCTAACATAATAGTGAGAGAGTCCAGTTCATAGTGGATCTAACATTATAGTGAGAGTCCAGTCCGTAGTGGTTCTAACATAATAGTGAGAGTTCAGTCCATAGTGGATCTAACATAATAGTGTGAGTCCAGTCCATAGTGGATCTAACATAATAGTGAAATTACAGTCCATTGTGGATCCAACATAATAGTGAGAGTCCAGTCTATAGTGGATCTAACATAATAGTGAGAGTCCAGTCCATAGTGGATCCAACATAATAGTGAGAGTCCAGTCTATAGTGGATCTAACATAATAGTGTGAGAGTCCAGTCCATAGTGGATCTAACATAATAGTGTGAGAGTTCAGTCCATAGTGGATCTAACAGAATAGTGTGAGAGTCCAGTCCATAGTGGATCTAACATAATAGTGAGAGTCCCGTCCATAGTGGATCCAATATAATAGTGAGAGTCCAGTCTATAGTGGATCTAACATAATAGTGAGAGTCCAGTCCATAATGGACCTAACATAATACTGAGAGAGTCCAGTTCATAGTTGATCTAACATTATAGTCAGAGTCCAGTCCATAGTGGATCTAACATAATAGTGAGAGTCCAGTCCATAGTGGATCTAACATAATAGTGAGAGTCCAGTCCATAGTGGATCTAACATAATAGTGATTCCAGTCCATTGTGGATCCAACATAATAGTGAGAGTCCAGTCTATAGTGGATCCAACATAATAGTGAGACAGTCCAGTCGGTAGTGGATCCAACATAATAGTGAGAGTCCAGTCCATAATGGATCTAACATAATAGTGAGAGTCCAGTCCATAATGGATCTAACATAATAGTGAGAGTCCAGTCCATAGTGGATCCAACATAATAGTGAGAGTCCAGTCTATAGTGGATCTAACATAATAGTGAGCCAGTCCAGTCCGTAGTGGATCCAACATAATAGTGAGAGTCCAGTCCGTAGTGGATCTAACATAATAGTGAGAGTCCAGTCCATAGTGGATCTAACATAATAGTGAGAGTCCAGTCCATAGTGGATCTAACATAATAGTGAAATTCCAGTCCATTGTGGATCCAACATAATAGTGAGAGTCCAGTCTATAGTGGATCCAACATAATAGTGAGACAGTCCAGTCCATAGTGGATCTAACATAATAGTGAGAGTCCAGTCCATAATGGATCTAACATAATAGTGAGAGTCCAGTCCATGGTGGATCCAACATAATAGTGAGAGTCCAGTCTATAGTGGATCTAACATAATAGTGAGACAGTCCAGTCCGTAGTGGATCCAACATAATAGTGAGAGTCCAGTCCGTAGTGGATCTAACATAATAGTGAGAGTCCAGTCCATAGTGGATCTAACATAATAGTGTGAGTCCAGTCCATAGTGGATCCAACATAATAGTGAGATTCCAGTCCATTGTGGATCCAACATAATAGTGAGAGTCCAGTCTATAGTGGATCTAACATAATAGTGAGACAGTCCAGTCGGTAGTGGATCTAACATAATAGTGAGAGTCCAGTCCGTAGTGGATCTAACATAATAGTGAGAGTCCAGTCCATAGTGGATCTAACATAATAGTGTGAGTCCAGTCCATAGTGGATCCAACATAATAGTGAGATTCCAGTCCATTGTGGATCCAACATAATAGTGAGAGTCCAGTCTATAGTGGATCTAACATAATAGTGAGACAGTCCAGTCCGTAGTGGATCTAACATAATAGTGAGAGTCCAGTCCATAATTGATCTAACATAATAGTGAGTCCAGTCCATAGTGGATCCAACAGAATAGTGAGACAGTCCAGTCCGTAGTGGATCTAACATAATAGTGAGACAGTCCAGTCCGTAGTGGATCTAACATAATAGTGAGAGTCCAGTCCGTAGTGGATCTAACATAATAGTGTGAGAGTCCAGTCCATAGTGGATCCAACATAATAGTAAAAGTCCAGTCCATAGTGGGGCCAGCAGGAGACCATCCCGAGCGGAGACGGATCAGCAGGGCAGAACTGTCCCCAACTGATGCACAGGCGAGCGGTCCACCCCGGGTCCCGACTCTGGACAGCCAGCATTGATTTTTAAATTGTCATTATTTACCTCAAGTCATTACAGTATGTCTCCATCTACATTTATTTCTGTTTTATTTTTTTTAATACATTTTGGCCAAAGGGTGCGCATTTCAATTTCTCACACAGACTTGTTATTTCATATGTTGACCAGAGGGGGAGCACTTTTAAAACCGACACACAGTCAATTTGAAAAATTCCTCCTTTTTGGGACCACCTTAATTTTGATAGATTTCACCATCAGGGGTGCAAATGAGACATTGGGACCATGAGTTATGTCCTCACTTGTTCACCGGTCCTCATATGGACGCTACTTTTTCCTTGTTGACGTCTCAAGAAGGGTAGAAATACAAGCAGACACACACACACACACACACACACACACACACACACACACACACACACACACACACACACACACACACACACACACGATACAGGTTAAGGAATCTCGACTGGATCGTGTTTCGTTGCCAGCATGCATGCAGTCGATACGTCTCATTAATGTACTTCATCAAGACGGAATATGCGTGTCATAAAGCACGTGCGGTGATGTGATAATTAATACAGAGCATCAGCAGCAGTGATGACAATAATGCACGAAGAGAAACCGTGTTGTTGTTCCCTACTCAGTGAAACCAGAGCTGCTGCTTCTATTTGTTTATTAAGGATGCTCTTGTACTGTCTTATACTCCCAGGACGGTTGTAACTGAGATATTTGTGCACGCCGGCCATCGAGGCGGGATGAATTATTCATTGAAAGGATGGGGGGAGGGGGGGGGGGGTCATCGACGAGCAGGAGAAGACTATTTGAGGGCAATAAATCCATAATAGTCGATAAAAGATGGCGCTAGTTTCTTTGTGGAATAGTTGGTGAAGACGTTATGTTATGACGCTTATCACGATGTGTATGGTTTCGGAGAAAACTCAACAAAAATACCAACGTGCGTCGAAATCGATTCTTAAGTACTGCGATATAAATGTCAGATTTAATTTGTGACGAACCCCAAGATGCTGAGATGGAGGAAGGCATGGAGTGAGAAAACATGATTTATTTTAAATACTAAGACAAAAACAAACAAAGGGTACAAACAAAAAGTGCGCACGTGGGTGGATAACAAACAAAAAGGGGGGGGGGGGGGTCATAGACGAGCAGGTGAAGACTATTTGAGGGCAATAAATCCATAATAGTCGATAAAAGATGGCGCTAGTTTCTTTGTGGAATAGTTGGTGAAGACGTTATGATATGACGCTTATCACGATGTGTATGGTTTCGGAGAAAACTCAACAAAAATATCAACGTGCGTCAAAATCGATTCTTAAGTACTGCGATATAAATGTCAGATTTAATTTGTGACGAACCCCAAGATGCTGAGATGGAGGAAGGCATGGAGTGAGAAAACATGATTTATTTTAAATACTAAGACAAAAACAAACAAAGGGTACAAACAAAAAGCGCGCACGTGGGTGGATAACAAACAAAAAGGGGGGAGGGGGTCATCGACGAGCAGGAGAAGACTATTTGAGGGCAATAAATCCATAATAGTCGATAAAAGATGGCGCTAGTTTCTTTGTGGAATAGTTGGTGAAGACGTTATGATATGACGCTTATCACGATGTGTATAGTTTCGGAGAAAACTCAACAAAAATACCAACGTGTCAAAATCGATTCTTAAGTACTGCGATATAAATGTCAGATTTAATTTGTGACGAACCCCAAGATGCTGAGATGGAGGAAGGTATGGAGTGAGAAAACATGATTTATTTTAAATACTAAGACAAAAACAAACAAAGGGTATAAACAAAAAGCGCGCACGTGGGTGGATAACAAACAAAAAGGCTTAACGTGGAAGCTAGCAGGTAGTGAGCAGGAAAACAAGTCGTA
>NC_084627.1:223369-228369 GCF_033978795.1 Nerophis ophidion
TGACGTCACGGGTTGTGGAGCTCCTCACATCTGAACATTGTTTACAATCATGGCCACCAGCAGCGAGAGCGATTCAGACCGAGAAAGCGACGATTTCCCCATTAATTTGAGCGAGGATGAAAGTTTTGTGGATGAGGAAAGTTAGAGTGAAAAACAACAGGAACTATATATATTGTCACTTTAGTAGGTAGAAATATTCACGTTGCACTTTACTGTTGTGTTTTCTTTTCTTTTTTTCTACGCATGGGAGTGCGAAACAAAATTTCGATTTCTTTGTATGTCTTTAAATGTAAAGAAATTGATAAATAAAGCTGACTTGACTTGAAGGAATAGGGAAAAAAAATAAAATAAAAAAAGACTATGCAGTGGGAGCGATTCAGATCTTATTAGACACATTTACTAGGATAATTCTGGAAAATCCCTTATCTGCTTATTGTGTTACTAGTGTTTTAGTGATATTATATGGTCGTACCTGTACAACCTGAAGGTCGGCCCCGCACCTTTCTTCAGCACCAGTCGACGGGTGGTGGCGATACCATCTCTGCCCTTCACAAGAGACCCTTTTCGAAACACAATCTTTCGAAATGATCGCCTCATAATACACTGTACTTTGTGCGTGTGGTCCAATCCAACCGTCCTCACTTGACCGCTCTGTTCCATAATAAAGCTTCACCGTCATCTTTCGGGAATGTAAACAAGGAAACACCGGCTGTGTTTGTGTTGCTAAAGCTGGCCGCAATACACCGCTTCCCGCCTACAGCTTTCTTCTTTGACGTCTCCATTATTCATTGAACAAATTGCAGAAGATTCAGCAACACAGATGTCCAGAATACTGTGGAATTATCAATCAATCAATGTTTACTTATATAGCCCTAAATCAATAGTGTCTCAAAGGGCTGCACAAACCACCACGACATCATCGGTAGGCCCACATAAGGGCAAGGAAAACTCACACCCATTGGGACATCGGTGACAATAATGACCCAGTGGGACGTCGGTGACAATGATGACTATGAGAACCTTGGAGAGGAGGAAAGCAATGGATGTCGAGCGGGTCTAACATGATACTGTGAAAGTTCAATCCATAATGGATCCAACACAGTCGCGAGAGTCCAGTCCAAAGCGGATCCAACACAGCAGCGAGAGTCCCGTTCACAGCGGAGCCAGCAGGAAACCATCCCAAGCGGAGGCGGATCAGCAGCGCAGAGATGTCCCCAGCCGATACACAGGCAAGCAGTACATGGCCACCGGATCGGACCGGACCCCCTCCACAAGGGAGAGTGGGACAAAGAAGAAAAAGAAAAGAAACGGCAGATCAACTGGTCTAAAAAGGGAGTCTATTTAAAGGCTAGAGTATACAAATGAGTTTTAAGGTGAGACTTAAATGCTTCTACTGAGGTGGCATCTCGAACTGTTACCGGGAGGGCATTCCAGAGTACTGGAGCCCGAACGGAAAACGCTCTATAGCCCGCAGACTTTTTTTGGGCTTTGGGAATCACTAATAAGCCGGAGTCCTTTGAACACAGATTTCTTGCCGGGACATATGGTACAATACAATCGGCAAGATAGGATGGAGCTAGACCGTGTAGTATTTTATACGTAAGTAGTATGCGATGAAAACAGACGACTTACTGCCGGGGACGGTGCTGGGACAAAATGTCCTCTACTATGACGTTTTAGCAGGATACTTCGGCGCGAAATTTAAAATTGCAATTTAGTAAACTAACCCGGCCGTGTTGGCATGTGTTGCAATGTTAATATTTCATCATTGATATATAAACTATCAGACGGCGTGGTCGGTAGTAGTGGGTTTCAGTAGGCCTTTAAAAGAGAAACCATATTAATGTGCAAGACAAACTTGTATGAATTGAACACAGTGCAGCGGGGGGGAATAAAGCCTTTGTTTACCCGGAGGTGAGTGTTGCAAAGTGGGCTAGAGAGGAGATTTACACCTGCCTCTGTGCTCCCATGGAGGAGAAGCCTATAGGCTGCAGAGATGGTCCACTGGAGCCAGCTTGTCTGGGCCTCGGCCCCCCATCCCCCTCCTCCTCTCATGCTCTCACTCCCTCCATTCCCCTCCCACCCTCCACTCGTGTGTGTGTGTGTGTGTGTGTGTGTGTGTGTGTGTGTGTGTGTGTGTGTGTGTGTGTGTGTGTGTGTGTGTGTGTGTGTGGATTAAACAACATCATAAAAAATGACCATCAGCGCACACGCTGTAAACAGATTACTGTGCTCGGCGCCTGCCGCACAAAACTGCAGCGCTCGGGGCAAAAAAACGAGAAAAAAAAAAAAAAACGCGCTCCCGCCATGAGGTCTCCCCGCCACCCTCCGTTTTTGGCACTTGTGCACATTTCTTCTTTACCGGTCATGTCACGTCCTTTTTTTTTTTTTTTCTCGTTTCATGTCCTACGATGTGATGGAGAGATGTTTTTAATGCTCCCCACTTCAAGGCTTGTAGAGCTTTTAAGTTTGTTTCAACAATAATGGCGGCTTGTGATTTGTGTTTTTTTTTTACGACACAACTCTCTTTCACTCTTTCAAGGAATGATTGAAATTGTCGAATAAATGCAACGATTTAACAAGTTAAAGTAAAGTTCAAGTTAAAGCACCCAAGATTATTCTCTGCATTTGACTCATCGCCCTCGATCACCGCCTGGGAGCAGTGAGCAGCAGCGGTGGTCGCGCCCGGGAAATGTTTTTGGGTGATTTAATCCCAAATTCCAACCCTTGATGCTGAGTGCCAAGCAGGGGGGTAATGGGTCGCATTTTTATAGTCTTTGGTATGACTCGGCCGGGGTTTGGACTCACGACATACCGATCTCAGGACGGAAAATTGTGACTTTTGTTGAGTCTTTCAACAAAATTGCCAAAATGTTAAGCTTTTCTTGTAAAATGTTGACAGTTTTCGAGTAAAACTCTAATTTTTTCATGATTTTGCACAAATGTTCAGTTTTTCTTGTAAAATTTTGACTTGCGTTGAGTATAATTATGACTTTTTATGATTATTATGTGACCTTTTTCTGGTAAAATTCCAGCTAATTTTTCATATAAAATTCTGAGTTTAATCACAATGTTGCAGAGTCACGACCTACTAATCTCAGGGCGGAAAATTGTGACTTTTGTCGACTAAAATTACGAGTCTTTTCATAGAAGTGCCAAAATGTTAAGCTTTTCTTGTAAAATTGCGACAGTTTTCAAGTAAAATTCCAACTTTTATCATGATTTTGCACAAATTTTCAGTTTTTCTTGTGAAATTTTGACTTGCGTTGAGTACAATAACGACTTTTTGTGATTATTATGTGACCTTTTTCTGGTAAAATTTGCGCTTATTTTTCATATAAAATTCTGAGTTTAATCACAATGTTGCTGAGTCACGACCTACCAATCTCAGGGCGGAAAATTGTGACTTTTGTCGACTAAAATTACGAGTCTTTTCATAGAAGTGCCAAAATGTTAAGCTTTTTTTGTAAAATTGCAACAGTTTGAGTAAAATTCCAACTTTTATCACGATTTTGCACAAATGTTCAGTTTTTCTTGTAAAATTTTGACTTGCGTTGAGTATAATTACGACTTTTTATGATTATTATGTGACCTTTTTCTGGTAAAATTCCAGCTCATTTTTCATATAAAATTCTGAGTTTAATCACAATGTTGCCGAGTCACGACCTACCGATCTCAGGGCGGAAAATTGTGACTTTTGTCGACTAAAATTACGAGTCGTTTCATAGAAGTGCCAAAATGTTAAGCTTTTCTTGTAAAATGTTGACAGTTTTCGAGTAAAACTCTAATTTTATCATGATTTTGCACAAATTTTCAGTTTTTCTTGTAAAATTTTGACTTGCGTTGAGTATAATTACGACTTCTTATGATTATTATGTGACCTTTTTCTGGTAAAATTCCAGCTCATTTTTCATATAAAATTCTGAGTTTAATCACAATATTGCCGAGTCACGACCTACCAATCTCAGGGCGGAAAATTGTGACCTTTGTCGACTAAAATTACGAGTCTTTTCATAAAAGTGCCAAAATGTTAAGCTTTTCTTGTAAAATTTTGACAGTTTTCGAGTAAAACTCCAACTTTTATAATGATTTTGCACAAATGTTCAGTTTTTCTTGTAAAATTTTGACTTGCGTTGAGTATAATTAAGACTTTTTGTGATTTTTATGTGACCTTTTTCTGGTAAAATCCGAGCTGTCATTTACCATGATTTTGCACAAATGTTCAGTTTTTCTTGTAAAATGTTGACTTGCGTTGAGTATAATTACGACTTCTTATGATTATTATGTGACCTCTTTCTGGTAAAATTCCAGCTCATTTTTCACATAAAATTCTGAGTTTAATCACAATATTGCCGAGTCACGACCTACCGATCTCAGGGCGGAAAATTGTGACTTTTGTCGACTAAAATTACGAGTCTTTTCATAAAAGTGCCAAAATCTTAAGCTTTTTTTGTAAAATTGCAACAGTTTGAGTAAAATTCCAACTTTTATCACGATTTTGCACAAATGTTCAGTTTTTCTTGTAAAATTTTGACTTGCGTTGAGTATAATTACGACTTTTTATGATTATTATGTGACCTTTTTCTGGTAAAATTCCAGCTCATTTTTCATATAAAATTCTGAGTTTAATCACAATGTTGCAGAGTCACGACCTACCGATCTCAGGGCGGAAAATTGTGACTTTTGTCGACTAAAATTACGAGCCTTTTCATAGAAGTGCCAAAATGTTGAGCTTTTTTTGTAAAATTGCAACAGTTTGAGTAAAATTCCAACTTTTATCATGATTTTGCACAAATGTTCAGTTTTTCTTGTAAAATTTTGACTTGCGTTGAGTATAATTACGACTTTTTATGATTATTATGTGACCTTTTTCTGGTAAAATTCCAGCTCATTTTTCATATAAAATTCTGAGTTTAATCACAATGTTGCAGAGTCACGACCTACCGATCTCAGGGCGGAAAATTGTGACTTTTGTCGACTAAAATTACGAGCCTTTTCAT
>NC_084627.1:235869-263369 GCF_033978795.1 Nerophis ophidion
TTGTTGCAAAAATGTTCTTTGACCTCTACCCAAGAGGACCACTTTGCTGTTGTTAGAAATCAACTGCAAAAATGCTAGTCGGAGATCATCTATATGACAGGAGCACTCTGGTGGGTAGTTTTTTTTTAACAACGGATTGCAAAAACTCCGGTCACAGGAGCGCCAGCTGTTTTTGAGCACTTAATACAAAAACACAGGTCAAAGATCCTCTTTATGAGAAGAGTGCATGGCGTTGAAGGACCTACTGCAAAACTAGTCAAAAGTATGGGCCGTGTTTTAAGGAAATACTGGAAAAATGCTCATCAAAGATCCTATATTCAACACGAGCACTCTGCTATTTAAATAAATACTAAAATGCTATTCAAAGATCCTATATATATGTCAAGGGTAATCTGCTGTTTTCAGGGACCTGTTTCAGAAAAAATAATTGAAGAGCCTTTAAATAACAGGAGCACGCTGCTATTTTTAAGTATCAAATACTACAGCCAAAGATCTTCCATATGACAAGGCGTTTTTAATGAGCTACTACAAAAATGCATGTCAAATATCTTCAATATGAGAGGAAAACACTACCAAAAGATCTTTTGTACGATAGGAGCCACCAGTTGAGGAAATACTGTGAAAATGCCAGTCAAAGATCCTCGATAAGACAAGAATGCCCTGTCGTTTAAGGACCTACTCCAAAAATACAAATCAAAGATCCTTTCTGACAGAAGTGCCCTTCCATTTTACCATTTTGTTGCAAAAATGTTCTTTGACCTCTACCCAAGAGGACCACTTTGCTGTTGTTAGAAATCAAATGCAAAAATGCTAGTCAAAGATCATCTATATGACAGGAGCACTCTGGTGGGTTGTTTTTTTTTAACAATGGATTGCAAAAACTCCGGTCACAGGAGCGCCAGCTGTTTTTGAGCACTTTATACAAAAACACAGGTCAAAGATCCTCTTTATGAGAAGAGTGCATGGCGTTGAAGGACCTACTGCAAAACTAGTCAAAAGTATATACCGTGTTTTAAGGAAATACTGGAAAAATGCTCATCAAAGATCCTATATTCAACACGAGCACTCTGCTATTTAAATAAATACTAAAATGCTATTCAAAGATCCTATATATGTCAAGGGTAATCTGCTGTTTTCAGGGACCTGTTTCAAAAAAACTAATTGAAAAGCCTTTAAATAACAGGAGCACACTGCTATTTTTAAGTATCAAATACTACAGCCAAAGATCCTCCATATGACAAGGCGTTTTTAATGAGCTACTAAAAAAATGCATGTCAAAGATCTTCAATATGAGAGGAAAACGCTACCGAAATATCTTTTGTACGATAGGAGACACCTGTTCAGTAAATACTTGAAAAATGCCAGTCAAAGATCCTCGATATGACACGAGTGCCCTGTCGTTTAAGGATCTACTCCAAAAACACAAGTCAAAGATCCTCTCTGACAGAAGTGCCCTTCCATTTTACCATTTTATTGCAAAAATGATCTTTAAAGACACTCTACCCAAGAGGACCACTTTGCTGTTAGAAATCAAATGCAAAAATGCTAGTCAAAGATCATCTATACGACAGGAGCACTGTGCTGTGTTTTTTTTTCACAACAGACTGCAAAAACCCTGGTCACAGGAGCGCCAGCTGTTTTTGAGCACTAAATACAAAAAACACAGATCAAAGATCCTCTATACGACAAGAGCGCATGACGTTGCAGAACCTACTGCAAAACTAGTCAAAAGTATATGCCGTGTTTTAAGGAAATACTGGAAAAATGCTAATCAAAGATCCTATATTCAACACGAGCACTATGCTATTTAAATAAATACTAAAATGCTAGTCAAAGATCCTATATATGTCAGGAGTAGTCTGCTGTTTTCAGGGACCTGTTTCAAAAAAACTAGTCAAAAATCGTTTAAATAACAGGAACACGCAGCTATCTTTAAGTATCAAATACTACAGCCAAAGATCCTCCATATGATGAGGCGTTTTTAATGAGCTACTTCAAAAATGTATGTCAAAGATCGTCAATATGAGAGAAAAACACTACCAAACGATATTTTGTACGATAGGAACAACCTGTTAAGGAAATACTGTGAAAATGCCAGTCAAAGACCCTGTAAATGACAAGAACGCCCTGTTGTTTAAGGACCTACTCCAAAAACACAAGTCAAAGATCCTCTCTGACAGAAGCGCCCTTCCATTTTACCATTTTGTTGCAAAAATGTTCTTTGACCTCTACCCAAGAGGACCACTTTGCTGTTGTTAGAAATCAAATGCAAAAATGCTAGTCAAAGATCCTCTATATAACAGGAGCACTCTGGTGTGTTGTTTTTTATTAACGGATTGCAAAAACTCCGGTCACAGGAGCGCCAGCTGTTTTTGAGCACTTAATACAAAAACACAGGTCAAAGATCCTCTTTATGAGAAGAGTGCATGGCGTTGAAGGACCTACTGCAAAACTAGTCAAAAGTATATGCCGTGTTTTAAGGAAATACTGGAAAAATGCTAATCAAAGATCCTATATTCAACACGAGCACTCTGCTATTTAAATAAATACTAAAATGCTAGTCAAAGATCCTTTATATGTCAGGGGTAGTATGATGTTTTCAGGAACCTGTTTAAAAAAAAACTAATCGAAGAGCCTTTAAATAACAAGAGCACGCTGCTATTTTTAAGTATCAAACACTACAACCAAAGATCCTCCATATGACAAGGCATTTTTAATGAGCTACTACAAAAATGCATGTCAAAGATCTTCAATATGAGAGGAAAACACTACCAAAAGATCTTTTGTACGACAGGAGCCACCAGTTGAGGAAATACTGTGAAAATGCCAGTCAAAGATCCTGTAAATGACAAGAATGCCCTGTTGTTTAAGGACCTACTCCAAAAACACAAATCAAAGATCCTTTCTGACAGAAGTGCCCTTCCATTTTACCATTTTGTTGCAAAAATGTTCTTTGACCTCTACCCAAGAGGACCACTTTGCTGTTGTTAGAAATCAAATGCAAAAATGCTAGTCAAAGATCCTCTATATGACAGGGGCACTCTGGTGTGTTGTGTTTTGTTTTTTAACAACGGATTGCAAAAACTCCGGTCACAGGAGCGCCAGCTGTTTTTGAGCACTGAATACAAAAACACAGGTCAAAGATCCTCTTTATGAGAAGAGTGTATGGCGTTGAAGGACCTACTGCAAAACTAGTCAAAAGTATATGCCGTGTTTTAAGGAAATACTGGAAAAATGCTAATCAAAGATCCTATATTCAATACGAGCACTCTGCTGTTTAAATAAATACTAAAATGCTAGTCAAAGATCTTATACATGTCAGGGTCAATATGCTGTTTTCAGGGACCTGTTTAAAAAAATAGTCAAAGATCCTTTAAATAACAGGAGCACACTGCTATTATTAAGTATCAAATACTACAGCCAAAGAGCTTCCATATGACAAGGCGCTTTTAATGAGCTACTAAAAAAATGCATGTCAAAGATCTTCAATATGAAAACGCTACCGAAATATCTTTTGTACGATAGGAGTCACCTGTTCGGTAAATACTTGAAAAATGCCAGTCAAAGATCCTCGATATGACACGAGTGCCCTGTTATTTAAGGACCTACTCCAAAAACACAAGTCAAAGATCCTCTCTGACAGAAGCACCCTTCCATTTTACCATTTTGTTGCAAAAATGTTCTTTGACCTCTACCCAAGAGGATCACTTTGCTGTTAGAAATCAAATGCAAAAATGCTAGTCAAAGATCCTCTATATGACAGGAGCACTCTGGTGTGTTTTTTTTTTTTAACAACGGATTGCAAAAACTCCGGTCACAGGAGCGCCAGCTGTTTTTGAGCACTGAATACAAAAACATAGGTCAAAGATCCTCTATATGACAAGAGTGCATGGCGTTGAAGGGCCTACTGCAAAACTAGTCAAAAGTATATACCGTGTTTTAAGGAAATACTGGAAAAATGCTCATCAAAGATCCTATATTCAACACGAGCACTCCGCTAATTAAATAAATACTGAAATGCTCGTCAAAGATCCTATATATGTCAGGGGTAGTCTGCTGTTTTCAGGGACCTGTTTCAAAAAAACTAGTCAAAGATCCTTTAAATAACAGGAGCACACTGCTATTTTTAAGTATCAAATACTACAGCCAAAGATCTTCCATATGACAAGGCGTTTTTAATGAACTACTAAAAAAATGCATGTCAAAGATCTTCAATATGAGAGGAAAACGCTACCGAAATATATTTTGTACGATAGGAGTCACCTGTTCGGTAAATACTTGAAAAATGCCAGTCAAAGATCCTCGATATGACACGAGTGCCCTGTCGTTTAAGGACCTACTCCAAAAACACAAGTCAAAGATCCTCTCTGACAGAAGCACCCTTCCATTTTACCATTTTATTGCAAAAATGATCTTTAAAGACACTCTACCCAAGAGGACCACTTTGCTGTTGTTGGAAATCAAATGCAAAAATGCTAGTCAAAGATCATCTATACGACAGGAGCACTGTGCTGTGTTTTTTTTTTACAACAGACTGCAAAAACCCTGGTCACAGGAGCGCCAGCTGTTTTTGAGCACTAAATACAAAAACACAGATCAAAGATCCTCTATATGGCAAGAGTGGATGACGTTGCAGAACCTACTACAAAACTAGTCAAAAGTATATGCCGTGTTTTAAGGAAATACTGGAAAAATGCTAATCAAAGATCCTATATTCAACACGAGCACTCTGCTGTTTAAATAAATATTAAAATACTAGTCAAAGATCCTATATATGTCAGGGGTAGTCTGCTGTTTTCAGGGACCTGTTTCAAAAAAACTAATCAAAGAGCCTTTAAATAACAGGAGCACGCTGCTATTTTTAAGTAACAAATACTACAGCCAAAGATCCTCCATACGACGAGGCATTTTTATGAGCTACTAAAATAATGCATGTCAAAGATCTTCAATATAAGAGGAAAACACTACCGAAAGATCTTTTGTACGATAGGAACAACCTGTTAAGGAAATACTGTGAAAATGCCAGTCAAAGATCCTGTAAATGACAAGAATGCCCTGTTGTTTAAGGACCTACTCCAAAAACACAAGTCAAAGATCCTCTCTGACAGAAGCGCCCTTCCATTTTACCATTTTGTTGCAAAAATGTTCTTTGACCTCTACCCAAGAGGACCACTTTGCTGTTAGGAATCAAATGCAAAAATGCTAGTCAAAGATCATCTATATGACAGGAGCGCTCTGCTGTGTTTTTTTTTTAATTTACAACAGACTGCAAAAACTCCGGTCACAGGAGCGCCAGCTGTTTTTGAGCACTGAATACAAAAACACAGGTCAAAGATCCTCTACATGAGAAGAGTGCATGGCATTGAAGGACCTACTGCAAAACTAGTCAAAAGTATATGCCGTGTTTTAAGGAAATACTGGAAAAATGTTAATCAAAGATCCTATATTCAACACGAGCACTCTGCTATTTAAATAAATACTAAAATGCTAGTCAAAGATCCTTTATATGTCAGGGGTAGTCTGCTGTTTTCAGGGACCTGTTTAAAAAAAACTAATCGAAGAGCCTTTAAATAACAGGAGCACACTGCTATTTTTAAGTATCAAATACTACAGCCAAAGATCCTCCATACGACGAGGCATTTTTAATGAGCTACTAAAATAATGCATGTCAAAGATCTTCAATATAAGAGGAAAACGCTACCGAAAGATCTTTTGTATGATAGGGGCCACCCGTTAAGGAAATACTGTGAAAATGCCAGTCAAAGATCCTCGATATGACACGAGTGCCCTGTTGTTTAAGGACCTACTCCAAAAACACAAGTCAAAGATCCTCTACGACAGGAGTGCCTTTCCATTTTACCATTTTATTGCAAAACTGATCTTTAAAGACACTCTACCCAAGAGGACCACTTTGCTGTTGTTAGAAATCAAATGCAAAAATGCTAGTCAAAGATCATCTATATGACAGGAGCACTGTGCTGTGTTTTTTTTTTACAACAGACTGCAAAAGCCCTGGTCACAGGATGTTTTTGAGCACTAAATACAAAAAACACCGATCAAAGATCCTCTATACGACAAGAGCTTATGACGTTGCAGAACCTCCTGCAAAGCTAGTCAAAGATATGTTGTACAAGAGCCATCAGCTGTGTTGTTTTTGCAGGAATGTGCTGATTGACAGGTGGCCATGATGCCATGTGTGAGTGAAATGAAGGACTCGGGTCGGAGCCGCGGAGGCGAGCATCAATTCATCACACGCACAACGCTTTGATGGGGAAAAAACGTCTTGCAGCAGCTGCACACGTTCAAGTCTCTTCCGTGCCCTCCTGAATCACATCAGCAAAAAAAAAAAAAAAAAAAAAAAAAAAAGGCACCCAGGTTCATCTTACGTCCAAATGCCCCCCCTCCCCTCCTCGTTACCCCCCTAGAAAATGTCTTTATGCAAAACATCTGTGCAGGAATTCAATTAATGAGGGCACGGCGTCTAACAGCATCCGTCTTTATTTGGATTTTTC
Organism: Nerophis ophidion; assembly: GCF_033978795.1. Lineage (NCBI taxonomy): Eukaryota > Metazoa > Chordata > Actinopteri > Syngnathiformes > Syngnathidae > Nerophis > Nerophis ophidion. The sequence goes on from NC_084627.1 coordinate 242,382, forward strand.
TTGTGGCTTTGGTGTGTCGTCTTTCAAGTGTCACCGCTCTCTGGACATGAAAAAGCGGCCCAAGCTAAACACGGCTAGTAAACGTGACGGTTGGGGGGGGGGTGACTGTGAGTCATATTCAAGATCTAAAGAGAGGACATTAAACGGCGTGCACGTTGCCCGCTGCTGCCCTTTATTCCCTTCGCTTAATAGACTATTAGACGCAAGGTTCCTAAGGTTAAAAGCATACTTTGTCACGGCATGACCTGGTGGTGCTGTGGAGTGGCCTGCGATGTGCCGCTCAGTCATGCAGCATCTGTTACTGTACCTCACAGGGATGGGAAAGAAGATTTACAAAATCAGCTGAATATATTTTGATTTAGGATGCATTTCCTGCTATTTTGAGTCAAAATTGAATTTTGATTTTCGGGGTTAAGTTTTTTATTAGATGGCAATTTTCGCCAGTCCTGATGTGTGTGTAAAATTTGGTGAGTTTTGAAGCATGTTAAGGGGGTCAAATTACAGATCGGCGTTTCTGGATGTTGTTGATAAATGGCTTTCGCTTTGCATAGTAGAGCTTTAACTTGCACTTTGAAGCAAATACTTGTCAAAGATGCTCTTTATGACAGGAGCGCTCTGCTGTTTTTTTTTTTTTTTTACAACAGACTGCAAAAACTCTGGTCACAGGAGTGCCAGCTGTTTTTGAGCACAGAATACAAAAACACAGGTCAAAGATCCTCTATATGACAGGAGTGTTACAGGGCGGTTTAACTCGGTTGGTTGAGCGGCCGTGCCAGCAACTTGAGGGTTGCAGGTTCAATTCCCGCTCCCGCCATCCTAGTCAATGCCGTTGTGTCCTTGGGCAAGACACTTTACCCACCTGCTCCCAGTGCCACCCACACTGCTTTAAATGTAACTTAGATATTGGGTTTCACTATGTAAAGCGCTTTGAGTCACTAGAGAAAAGCGCTATATAAATATAATTCACTTCACTTCACATCATAGGGATGGGAAGGAAGATTTACGAAATCAGCGGAAATTTTTTTGATTTAGGATGCATTTCCTGCTATCTTGAGTCAAAATCTAACAATATTCTCCTGGCCAAAATTTCACATTTATTAGCAAATATTTTCATAAAAATTTATCATGTGATGATACTACAGCCAAAGATCCTCTATATGACGAGAGCCTTTGGCCGTGCATGACATTTTTAATGAGCTAAGAGGACCACTTTGCTGTTAGAAATCCAATGAAAAAATGCTAGTCAAAGATTGTCTATATATGACAGGACTGTGCTGCTGTTTTTAAGGACTTATAGCAAAAATGCTAGTCAAAGATCATCTCCGTGACAGGATAATTTCGCTGATTTTATGGACTAATAGCAAAAATGCTTGTCAAAGATCCTCAGTGTGACAAGATTGCATGATGTATATAAGGACTTGTTACAAAAATGCTAACTCTGCTGTTTTTAAGGACCAATTGCAAATACTGGTCAAAGATGCTCTTTATGACAGGAGCGCTCTGCTGTTTTATTTTACAACAGACTGCAAAAACTCTGGTCACTGGAGTGGCAGCTGTTTTTGAGCACTGAATACAATTAAAGCTGCAAGCAGCGTTGGTCGGGTCCGCCTTTGGCTGTTGCCCCCGCGACTCAAGCCCTGGTTTTAGTCAGACCAACATAGAGGTTTTTGTTTCATGTCTCTAAAACATTCCTAACAGAAGTTACAAGCAGTTTTGTCTGTGTTTTTTCCTAGGGGGCACTAGAGCGCAATTTTGATTTTCGGGGTTAGGTTTTTTTATTAGATGGCAATTTTCGCCAGTCCTGATGTGTGTGTAAAATTTGGTGAGTTTTGAAGCATGTTAAAGGGGGTCAAATTACAGAACGCCGTTTCTGGATGTTGTTGATAAATAGCTTTCGCTTTGCATAGTAGAGCTTTAACTTGAACTTTGAAGCATTTTAAGGGGGTCAAATTATAGCTCAAAGAAGCAAAAATGACATTTTTTAGCAAACTTTGCGCAGGGGTTCTTTGAAGGCACGTAAAATCAAAACCAGAGCAGTAATCAAAACTTATTCGATAACAAAAACACAGGTCAAAGATCCTCTATACGACAAAAGTGTTACCGCACATCACAGGGATGGGATTGAAGATTTACAAAATCTGCTTAAATTTTTTTGATCCTAAAACACCGCTTTGTGGAAGGCTGCATGGTGGCCTGCTAGGGGGATCTGGGGGCATGCCCCCCCAGAAAAATTTTGAAATCTATGTTAGCTTAGGATGCATTTCCTGCTATTTTGAGTCAAAATCTAAGAATATTCTCCTGCCCAAAATTTCACATTTATTAGCAAATATTTTCATAAAAATGTATCATGTGATGATACTACAGCCAAAGATCCTCTATATGACGAGAGCCTTTGGCCGTGCATGACATTTTTAATGAGCTAAGAGGACCACTTTGCTGTTGTTAGAAATCGAATGAAAAAATGCTAGTCAAAGATTGAATATATGACAGGACTGTGCTGCTGTTTTTAAGGACTTATAGCAAAAAATGCTAGTCAAAGATCATCTACGTGAAAAGATATTTTGCTGATTTTATGGACTTATAGCAAAAATGCTTGTCAAAGATCCTCAGTATGACAAGAGTGCATGATGTATATAAGGACTTGTTACAAAAATGCTAACTCTGCGTTTTTAAGGACCAATTGCAAATACTGGTCAAAGATGCTCTTCATGACAGGAGCGCTCTGCTGTTTTTTTTTACAACAGACTGCAAAAACTCTGGTCACAGGAGTGGCAGCTGTTTTTGAGCACCGAATACAATTAAAGCTGCAAGCAGCGTTGGTCGGGTCCGCCTTTGGCTGTTGCCCCCGCGACTCAAGCCCTGGTTTTAGTCAGACCAACATAGAAGTTTTTGTTTCATGTCTCTAAAACATTCCTAACAGAAGTTACAAGCAGTTTTGTCAGTGTTTTTTCCTAGGGTGCACTAGAGCGCAATTTTGATTTTCGGGGTTAAGTTTTTTATTAGATGGCAATTTTCGCCAGTCCTGATGTGTGTGTAAAATTTGGTGAGTTTTGAAGCATGTTAAGGGGGTCAAATTACAGATCGGCGTTTCTGGATGTTGTTGATAAATGGCTTTCGCTTTGCATAGTAGAGCTTTAACTTGCACTTTGAAGCATTTTAAGGGGGTCAAATTATAGCTCAAAGAGGCAAAAATGACATTTTTTTAGCAAACTTTTAGCAAAATCCTCTAAATGGCAGGAGTGCTCTGCTGTTTGTAGGTGACCTAATGCAAAAAAAAAAAAAAAAAAAAAAAAAGAAAAGTCAAAGATCATCTATTTGGCAAAAGCAATCTGCTGTTTTCAGGGACCTGTTGTAAATTTTAAAAAACCTCTTAAAGATCCTCTTTAAGACATAGGAGCTGTTTTTAAGGACCTACTGCAAAAATACTAATCAAAAGATCCTTTAAATAACAGGAGCACTCTGCTATTTAAATAAATACTAAAATGCTCGTCAAAGATCCTCTGTATGACAGGAGCAATCTGCTGTTTTCAGGCACCTGTTTAAAAAACTACTCAAATATCTTCTTGAAAGTTCAAATCTCCTTTGAATACCAGGAGCACTCTGCTATTTTTAAATATCAAATACTCAAATGCCATTTAAACATCCTGTGTATGGCAGGAGCAAACTGCTGTTTTCAGGTACTTGTTGCAAGAAAACAACTAGTCAAAGATCCTCTTTAAGAGACAGGAGACATCTGCTGTTTTTAAGGACCTACTGCAAAAATGTTAATCAAAGATCCTCGAGGGACCTAACGCAAAAACACAAGCCAAAGATCCTCTTTATGACGGGAGCGATCTGCTGTTTTTAAGGACCTAATGCAAAAGAAACCAGTCAAAGGTCCTCAATATGACAGGAACCCTATGCTGTTATGCAGAAATGCTAGTCAAGTATCCTCTTTATGACAGTTCTCTGATATTTAAAACATATTAAAATGCTAGTCAAATATCCTCTATACAACAGGAGCAATATGTTGTTTTTAGGGACCTATTGCCAAAAAACTGGGACCTAGTGCAAAAAAACTAGTCAAAGATCCTCAATATGACAGCAACACTATGCTGCTAGTCAAAGATCATCTATGTGACTGGATTACTCTGCTGTTTTTAGGGACCTAACACAAAACCACTAGCCAAAGATCCTCTATAAGACAGGAGCATTTTGCTGTTTTTAAGGACCTAATGCAAAACAAACTAGTCAAAGGTCCTAAATATGACAGTAACACTATGCTGTTATGCAAAAGTGCTAGTCAAAGATCATCTGTGTGACTGGATCACTCTGCTGTTTTTAGGGACCTAACACAAAACCACAAGCCAAAGATCCTCTATAAGACAGGAGCATTTTGCTGTTTTTAAGGACCTAATGCAAAACAAACTAGTCAAAGGTCCTAAATATGACAGCAACACTATGCTGTTATGCAAAAGTGCTAGTCAAAGATCATCTATATAACAGGAGCGCTCTGCTGTTTTCAGGGACCTAACGCAAAAACACCAGTCAAAGATCCTCTATATGACGGGCGCAATTTGCTGTTTTTAAGGACCTATTGCAAAAACGCTAGTCAAAGATCCTCTATATGCCCTAGCCACCTGTTGGTTTTGGGGGCCTACTGCAGAAAAGCTGACAAGAGCACTCTGATGTTATGCAGAAATGCTACTCAGAGACCATCACAAAAGTACCCTGCACTTTTTACTGATTTTAAGAGAAAAAAACACAAGTCCAAGATCCCCTATATGAGAAGAGCACCCTGCTGCTTTTTAAGTAATGCAAAATGTGACTAAAAGATCTTCTATATGACTGAAGCAATGTGTTGTTTTTAAAGACCTACTGTATACAGCTCTGTTGAAGAACAACGATGCTAGTCCAAGATCCTCTGAAGGTTTTTAAGGACCACCAGCAAAAATACTAGTTAAAGATCTTCAATAGTACAGGATGACCTCCATCCATCCATTTTCTACCGCTTATTCCCTTTTGGGGTCGCGGGGGGCGCTGGCGCCTATCTTAGCTACATTCCTATTGCAAGAAAACTGGTCAAAGATCCTCTCTCTGACTTTCTCTCTTTTTTGGGGACACATTGCAGAACCAGTAGTCAAAGATCATCTATAGAGTATAACCACATGCACTCTGCTGTTTTTGAAGACCTATTGCAAAATCACTAGTCAAAGATTCTCTATATAACAATATGGCTGTACTAATTTTATGGACCTAAAGCAAAAACGCTAATCATAGATTCTTTATATGACAGGAGGGCTCTGCTGCGTTTTAAGTTATGCAAAAGTGGCAGTCAAAGATCCTCTATTTGCAGGAGCAATGTGCTGTTTTCAAGACTTGCTGCAAACACACTAGTCAAAGATCCTCTAAATGACAATATGGCTGAGCTTATTTTAAATATTTCTCTATATGATAGGAGGGCTCTGCTGTTTTTTAAGTTATGCAAAAGCGGATTTCAAAGATCCTCTATTTGCAGGAGCAATGGGCTGTCTTTAAGACCTACTCCCAACACACTCGTCATAGAGCCTCTATATGACAATATGGTTAGGCTGATTGTATGGCCCTAAAGCAAAAACGGCAATCATAGATTGTCTATATGACAGGGGGATTCTGCTGTTTTTAAAGAACCAACATCAAAAAAGCTATTTAAAGATCCTCGATAGGACAGGAAGGCGCTGTGTTTTTAAAGACATCCTGCACAAACACCTGTCAAAGATCCTCTATATGACAACCTTTTTACTCTCAGGGAGCATTGTCCGGTTCAAACATTGATACGAGACCGGCTTGCAATCTTTTGGACTGCCAGCTTTGCACAGACAAAGAAAAAAACAATTTCAGCACAATTGATGATAACCATAGCAACAACCCTTAAGCATAAGAGTTGTGTGATAATATATACATAATTATTCTAACATCTCCCTCCTGCTTATCACATAACTTCCCCAGAATCTTCTTATCCCTAATAACTTCTTCTTGCAATTTTCAGTTAATAGTTCATTTCTTTAGGGCCAAGTTATGTTCAAGTTCAATATCATCCTATCTTTATATTTTTTCTGTATATAGTCACCAGGGTCTGGAAACAGATCAGGAACACCGTCCAAGTAGTTATCCTCGTCATCAGATTCATCTTCCTTGTCGTCCGCCACAAGACATCTTCCTGGTCCTTATATATAGTATAGCTAGGTTGGTACAGCGGCCGCGCCAGCAACTTGAGGGTTCCCGGTTCGATCCCCTCTTCCGCCATCCTAGTCACTGCCGTTGTGTCCTTGGGCAAGACACTTTACCCTCCTGTTTCCAGTGCCACCCACACTGGTTTAAATGTAACTTAGATATTGGGTTTAACTATGTAAAGTGATTTGATTCACTAGAGAAAAGCGCTATATAAATATAATTCACTTCACGTCTTAGGTCGCTGGTTCATATCCGGCTCAAAGGACCCAAAGATGTCAGGTTCAAACACTGATACAAGACTGGCTTGCAATATTTCGGATTGCAAGCTTTGCACAGAAAAAGAAAAATACAATTTCAGCGCAATTGATAATAACTATAGCAACGGCCCTTAAGCATAATTATAACCGTAATTATTCTAACAGGTATCTCAATTTTCCAAATTTGTATGGGAAAAAAACTAGCATTTTTTAGGTTTTTTACACAAATTACATTTTTTTGTTACAGGGGCCTGATTGAATGTTTAGGCAGTGCATACATGGCCCGCAGGCCAAAGGTTTAAAGGCTGCACACAGGGAGAAGTAGTTGGGGGGAGGGGGGCGGTGCATTCAAGGCGCAGAGGCATGCGGGAGATTCAATTGACCGCACTCAACTTTGCCGCCGCTTGAGTTTGCCGCGTACACTTCAAAAAAATGTTGTTCTCGCTACTGACAAAAGCGTTAATTCACCCAGAAACTAGAGGTCAAGTTTCAACAGGAGCGAGGGGCGGGTGTTGTGAGGAGGAGGAGGAGGCAAGTTGCAGGCAACTTATGGAAACATGTGGCAGAGAAATCAGATCTGAAATGCTTTTCTTTGATAAATACCTTCATAAAAACGTCTCAACGTTGAAGCTAACGCCTGACGAGTTTTACAGTCCACATCAAGTGCAACATCCTGGACAACAAAGAGCATACCCTGCTGCAAAAACACCAGGCAAAGATCCTCTTTGTGACAAATGCTCTGCTATCATTTTGGATCTACGGGGGGGGTGGGGGGGGGGTACTGTTATTTTGGAGGACTTACTGCAAAAACACCAGTCAACGATCCTGTGTGAGACAAACACTCTGCTATTTTTGAGGGTCCACTGCAAAAATGCCCGTCGAAGATCCTGTCTGTGACAAACGCTGTGCCATTTTTGAGATTCAACTGCTTAAATGCCAGTCAAAGATCCATTTTGACAAATGCTCTGCTGTTTTTGAGGATCGACTGCAAAAACACCAGTTAAATATCCTTTTTATGACAAACACTCTGCTATTTCTGAGGATCTACAGCAAAAATTCCCATTAAAGATCCTGTCTGTGACAAACACTCAGCTATTTTTGAGGATCTACTGCAAAAATGCCCATCGAAGATCGCGTTTGTGACAAATGCTCCGCTATTTTTGAGGACCTACTAAAAAAAAAAAAACGCCAGTCGAAGATCCTATTTGTGAGAAACGCTCTGCCATATTTAAGGTTCAATTACTTAAATACCAGTAAAAGATCCATTTTGACAAATGCTCTGCACTTTTTGAGGACCTACTGCAAACGTGCACATCGAAGATCCTGTCTGTGACAAACGCTCTGACATTTTTTGGGGTTCAACTGCAAAAATTCCACTCAAAAATCCTGTTTGTGACAAACACTCTGCTATTTTTAAGGCTGTACTGAAAAAACACTAGTCAAAGATCCTGTCTGTGACAAACGCTCTGTCATTTTTGAGGTTCAACTACTTAAATGCCAGTAAAAGATTAAATTTAACAAGTGTTCTGCTGTATTTTGAGGATCTACTGCAAAAAAAAAAACAGTCAAATATCCTGTTTGTGACAAACACTTCTATTTTTGAGGATCTACTGCAAAAATACCAGTCAAAGATTCTGTTTGTGACAAACGCTCTGCTATTTTTAAGGCTCTACTGAGAAAACGCCAGTCAAAGATCCTGTTTGTGATGAACGCTCTGCCCTATTTGAGGTTCAACTTCTTAAATTCCAGTCAAAGATCCATCTTGACAGATGTTTTGCTGTTTTTGAGGGTCTACTGCAAACATTCCCGTCAAATATCCGGTATGTGACTAACACTCTGCTATTTTTGAGGATCTACTTAAAAAATGTCCGTCAAAGATCCTGTTTGTGACAAACGCTCTGCTATTTTTTAAGGCCCTACTGAAACAACGCCAGTCAAAGATCCTGTTTGTGACGAACGCTCTGCCATATTTGAGGTTCAACTGCTTAAATGCCAGTTAAAGATCCATTTCGACTAATGTTCTGCTGTTTTTGAGGATCGACTGCAAAAACACCAGTCAAATATCCGGTTTGGGACAAACACTCTGCTTTATTTGAGGATCTACTTAAAAAATGCCCATCAAAGATCATGTTTGTGACAAACGCTCTGCTATTTTTAAGGCTCGACTGCAAAAACACCAGTCAAAGATCCCGTTTGTGACACTCTGCTATTTTTTGAGGATCTGCTGCAAAAATGCCGTCGGAGATCCTTTTTGTGACAAATGCTCTGCCATTTTTGAGGATGTACTGCAAAAATGCCTGTCGAAGATCCTGTCTGTGACAAACGCTCTGCCATTTTTGAGGTTCAACTGCAAAAATTCCAGTCAAAAATCCTGTAAAAAAATACAATCTACTGTTTTTGAGAATCTACCTCAAATACGCTCAAAGATTAATTGTGTGACAAATTTCCAGCTGTTTTTGAGGATCTTCTGCAAAAATAAAAAATAATCCACTTAAAGATCCTTTATACCCAGTGTCCTCTACAGTGGACATTTGTATTTGGACTTTAAACAGACTTATACAGTACATTTTAGACAAAAATAGTCCTGGTATGCGAAATTCAGATGTCCACTGTCGAGGACGCTAGTTCTCAGGAGCATATAAAGGATATTTAAGTGAATTTTATTCCTGCATAAGATCCTCAAAAACAGCGGGAAATTTGTCACAAAATTGATCTTTGAGCGTGTTCTTCTATAATGCGCAACCGCATTTTGCAAATGTGTATAATGCGCAATCTTTTTGCAAATTGCTCCCAGCTATATATTTGAATAATGTGTGGTGCACATTTTGCAAATCAATGGGCGCAAATACATGTTTTTGGTGTCAAAATAATTTATTAACTACTTGTGTCAATCTATTCATTTGTAGTCGGGACAATATAACTGAGTATTGCCCTTAAATCAGTCCAACCCTAACCCTAACCACTATACAGTGTACATCCACGACTAAACTACTACAACAACTTGGTTTACTATTTATAACATATAAAAATGTAGGGTTACTGACTAAACCAGGGGTCGGGAACCTTTTTGGCAGAGAGAGTCAAAACGCCAAATATTTTAAAATGTATTTCCATAAGAGCCACAAAATATTTTTTTAACACTGAACGCAACTAAAAGTGTGCATTTTTAAGTAAGACCAACATTTCTAGAGTATAATAGGTCTCTTATTCTTTGTAGTAACATTGTTACTCTGAAGCTAAGTGTGGAGGGGGCGTGGCCTGCGGGCCTGCAGCGAACTGGCGTGTGCCAGGACCGGCCTCGAAATCAGCGACAGGTGCGTAGATGGCCCAGCTGGGCCTTGTTATCAAATCACCTGTCGCTCTGTTATAAGCAGCAGCCAGGAGGAGAGACGGGGTTGGGGCTGGAGCCAGAGCGCGAGCGAGAACGAAAGAGAAAAATACAATTGCTGGAAAGCAACTGAGAGACTCATTGAAAAAATAAAACAATATTGTAACCCTGAAACAGGCTCTCATGTCAGTGCTTGGTAGTCTGAAGAACCCCCAGGGGGGGCAAGCCCCACACTAACCAATAATAAATAAATAACTTCTTACCATTAACGCAACTTCTTGAACAGGTGCTGTAGAAAACGGATGGATGGATTAAAAATGCATGAGAATGTTTTATATTTCGAACATTATTTTTAACACTGTGATTAAAAGTGGAATTATTAATTACTGCACTTATCGTGTTAAGCAATGTCAGCTCAGATTTGTCCGAGAGCCAGATGCAGTCATCAAAAGAGCCACATCCGGCTCGTGAGCCATAGGTTCCCTACCCCTGGACTAAACCATCCACAAAATCTCATCTCAAATCTCGTTTTGCGATATGCAAATTGCTTTGCGCAGAATGAAAATGACGTATAATTTGCAAAGTGCGCCAGATTGGTGAAATGCTTACAACATCAGTCACTTGACTTGTGAATGCAACTCAGCAGAGATGCTGTGCTAAATTTGCCAAGTAAAATTTTGCTAAAACTACTATCGTTGCTCCTGAAAAACAGCGTCCTCTGCAGTGGACATTGTTGTTTTGCACAACAGGGCTTTTACTTCCCCAACTCTGACAGAAGAAAAAGACCACAAACAGAGCATATTCTGTATATTTTTGGCTATTCACAAACAGGCTTGCACATGGTATCATGAAACACCACCTTGGATTTTAAATGTACCCACGAACGGGTTGCAATCATGCACAAAACCTCATGGAAAATACCCACTAACGCATTTTAGATCGGGGGCCACGTGGAGAAAAATCTACTCCCAAGTGGGCCGGACTGGTAAATTCCCTGCACGATAACTTAAAAATAAAGACACCTTCAGATTGTTTTCTGTGTTTAAAAATAGAAGAAGCGCATTCTGAAAATGTACAAATCCTAATGTTTTTTTTACACTTACATGTCACGGTTAATAGTATTCTATCTTTATTTGTCCTTATTTATATTTTCTGAATGAATGACGTGATAATGTTCATCAGTCAACTCAATGGTGTTCATTTTCAATCGAGATAAAAAAAATTCAAAATCAAATTACAGTATGCCATGTATGTAGTTTGATCATTTTCCTCGATTGATGTACTAATATCATGTGGTTTATTTTGTACATATATGTACTATCATCCAGAGATACAAAAAATTGCTATTGCAACATCCGGTAGACACATGTAGAAGAACTGTTTCTTTCCTTCAAAAATTTTAGGTTAATTTGTATACTTTGTAGAGATGCGCAGATAGGCAATTTTATCATCCGCAACCGCATCACCAATGTAGTCATCCACCCGAACCAACATTTTATCAGAACCGCAACCGCCCGCTGAAATACATCAGACGTCGGCCACCTTTACCACTCACAGGGCTATTTAAACCCGTTTCACAGAGTAATGAAGACAATTGGAGCCGCTAACGTTCTCGCGAATATCCAATGGCGTTCATCCTGATGACAAGAATAACGGCGTGCTGTGAAGCCTTTGACAGCTTCAACAACATGTACAAACCGATTGTTAGTCGGTGGCGGGGTTTGCTGCTAGCGGGGTGTATAAAATAGTCAGGAAGTGTCATGGATACAAAATATTCTGGGTATTTGTTGTGTTGCATTTATGTTGTGTTACTGGGAGGATGTTCTCCCGAAATGTGTTTGTCATTGTTGTTTGGTGTGGCTTCACAGCGTGGCGCATATTACTAAAGAGTGTTAAAATTGTTTATATCACAACTATTAGTGTACTCTGTGTCACCCAGTATGCCTTTCAGTCGTGTGCGTGTTGCCGCGGAAGCCACACACACACAACATTGTGCTGGACTGACAAGCAGATCGTACTTGTTGTAGAAGGCGACAAAGCCAATGACTTCACAGCACGCCCTAATACTTATTATCTGGGTGACTGCCGGCAGTAATTCTAGAGCAGGGGTCGGGAACCTTTTTGGCTGAGAGAGCCAAGAATCCAAATATTTTAAAATGTATTTCCGTAAGAGCAACATCATTTTTTTTTCAACACCGAACACAACTAAACGCATGCATTTTTAAGTAAGACCACCATTACTAGATTATAATAGGTCTCGTATTCTTTGTAATAACAGTGATATTCTGAAGCTAACTGTGGAGGGGCGTGGCCTGCGGGCCTGCAGCGAAGCGGGGTTGTACCAGGACCGGCCTCGAAATCAGCGACAGGTGCGTAGTTGGCCTACTTGGGCCTTGTTATCTAATCACGGGTCGCTCTGTTATGAGTAGCAGCCGGAAGGAGAGACAGGGTTGGAGCTGGAGCCAGAGCGCGAGCGAGAACGAAAGAGAAAAACACAATTGCTGGAAAGCAACTGAGAGACTTATTGAAAAATAAAAATAAAAATCGTAACCCTGAAAAAGGCTTTCATGTCGGTGCTTGGTGGTCTGAAGAACCCCCAAGGCGGGCGAGCCCTAAAAAAAACAATAATAAATAAATCATACAATTAATTGAACAAGTGCGGTAGAAAAAGGATGGATGGATTCAAATGCGGGCTTCACGGTGGAAGAGGGGTTAGTGCGTCTGCCTCACAATACGAAGTTCCTGCAGTCCTGGGTTCAAATCCAGGCTCGGGATCTTTCTGTGTGGAGTTTGCATGTTCTCCCCGTGACTGCGTGGGTTCCCTCCGGGTACTCCGGCTTCCTCCCACTTCCAAAGACATGCACCTGGGGATAGGTTGATTGGCAACATTAAATTGGCCCTAGTGTGTGAATGTGAGTGTGAATGTTGTCTGTCTATCTGTGTTGGCCCTGCGATGAGGTAGCGACTTGTCCAGGGTGTACCCCGCCTTCCGCCCGATTGTAGCTGAGATAGGCGCCAGCGCCCCCCGCGACCCCAAAAGGGACGAAGCGGTAGAAAATGGATGGATGGATGGATGGATTCAAATGCATGAGCATGTTTGATATTTTGAACGTTATTTTTACCATTTTGATTCCATGTGGAATTAGTCATTACTTATCGTGTTAAGCAGTGTCAGCTCAGATTTGGGGCGGTATAGCTCGGTTGGTGGAGCGGCCATGCCAGCAACTTGAGGGTTGCAGGTTCGATCCCCGCTTCCGCCATCCTAGTCACTGCCGTTGAGTCCTTGGGCAAGACACTTTACCCACCTGCTCCCAGTGCCACCCACACTGCTTTAAATGTAAAAATTAGATATTGGGTTTCACTATGTAAAGCGCTTTGAGTCATTAGAGAAAAAGCGCTATATAAATATAATTCACTTCACATTTATCCGAGAGCCAGATGCAGTCATCAAAAGAGCCACATCTGGCTCTAGAGCCATAGGTTCCCTACCCCTGTACTAGAGAATATTAGCTCCTAATGACTTCTTCGCTTTGTGACACGGGACTTAAGTGGCTCTTTGAATGGTAAAGAATACCAATCCCAGAACCATGTATATCAAATATTTCCGGATGGTTCAGCCGCCACCTGCACAAATCTAATTAAAATCTATTTTTTCGTCATGTCACCCCGCCCAACCCGCGGTTTATTCGCGGACGAGACCGCAAACCGCGCATCTCTAATACTTTGCAAACTCATCCCGCGGACCGGATAAAACCGGTTCGCGGGCCTGATCCGGCCCGCAGGCCGTACGTTTGACACACCTGCACTAACGGGTTCAATAATAATAAATATTAACCACCAATGCTTTGGACTTTTTTTGCTTTTGCACACACTGTTAAATGGCCACATATTAACCCGTGTAGCGCACTACATACCTTTACTCGATGCTGGCCCGTGACTTTGTTCTTGTCTTCAAAAGATTTTCTTCGAAAAGAGTTCAATATCTCCGAAAAAGAGTACACAACTCCAAACAGCGCTGCTCGTCCTCAGCTGTCCTTCCAAAAAACGAGGGCCGCGGCCGCCGTCTGCCTGCCGCTGCGTTGCTCCTGGCTCGAAACGACGATCCCGTCCAATGTCCTCCCGTCTCCTGGTCCAAACGAGGTGAAACTAGCCCGGCCTGTGGCTGCATGAACGTCGTCTCAGCGTGCGCTCCAGGTGCTGCGCGTTGATGCAGTCTAATTACTTCCTGTTTCTAATGAGGTGTCCATTGTGTGTCTTACTGACGTTCAAACTTAGTCCTTTTCCAAACGAATGAAGACTAGTTTTTTGACTTAATTGTACAGCCCTTACCTCTGGGCTGATAATGTCCAGTAGTGATGGGTTGATGAGGCTTCATGTATAGGGTTGGGTATCGTTCAAATTCGAACGATTCCGATTCCTAACGATTCTCGATTCCGATTCTTTCTTTAAAAGGGAACATTATCACCAGACCTATGTAAGCGTCAATACATATCTTGACGTTGCAGAAAAAAGACGATGTATTTTTTTAACCGATTTCCGAACTCTAAATGGGTGTTTATCGGTCTTTTAGCGATGACGCCAGAACGTGACGTCACCGAGGTAACACACCCGCCATTTTCATTTTCACATCACAAACACCGGGTCTCAGCTCTGTTATTTTCCGTTTTTTCCACAATTTTTTGGGACCTTGGAGACATCATGCCTCGTGGGTGTGTTGTCGGAGGGTGTGACAACACTAACAGGGAGGGATTCAAGTTGCACCACTGGCAAGAAATCTGCCGCCAAACCCCCATTGAATTTGCCAGAGTGTCTGCACATTTTACCGGCGATGCTAAGACAGACATGGCGCAGAGATGTATGGATAACCTGCAGATGCATTTGCAACGATTAAGTCTACGAAATCACAAAGGTGAGTTTTGTTAATGTTATTGAGTTATGTGCAAATCAGACATATTTGGTCGCGGCGTGACTGCCAGCTAATCGATGCTAACATGCTACGCTAATCGATGCTAACATGCTATTTACGCTAGCTGTATGTACATTTGAAAATAGATACCCACATTTCATGCGAAACAAACACTTACCAATCGACGGATTTAAGTTGCTCCAGTGTCACAAGATGCGAAAGTCCTGATCGTTTGGTCCGCAAATTTTACCGGCGATGCTGATAAAACAGCCATGCTATGAGCCACTTTATTAGGTACACCAGTACTATGGCCGAATAGCGTCAATAGCTATTCGCTCAATAGCTTCAGTTTCTTCTTCAATTTCATTTTCGCTACCTGCCTCCATACTCCAACCATCTGTTTCAATACATGCGTAATCTGTTGAATCACTTAAGCCGCTGAAATCCGAGTCTGAATCCAAGCTAATCTCGCTATATCTTGCTGTGTTATCCGCCATTGTTTGTTTGTATTGGCAGCCCTGTATGACGTCCCAGGGAAATGGACAGTCGCATCGCAAATAGCGAAAATCAAGAACTTTAAAGCTTTTTTTAGGGATATTCCGGGAGATGTAAAATTTTGAAAAAAACTTCGAAAAATAAAACAAGCCACTGGGAACTGATTTTTATTGTTTTTAACCCTTTTGAAATTGTGATAATGTTCCCCTTTAAAAAAAAAAAAAAAAAAAAAGATAAAATAAAAAGGCAGGGTCGAAAAAAACTCTTCCGTCTGTGGCACCGACATCTTCCCCATTGCTGCTACGGTGAACGGAGTACGCTGAGCACATCGCGGAACCTGGCTAGCAGGTTGTAAATTGTCTATTAAAAAGTACGCGGGATAATTTGTTAGCTGCCTCAACGTTGGCGCAAAACACATTATTTATTGCATATATATTGTTTTATTTACCGGATTCGGACTGCAGTGCAGTAACCGAGGTGCCAGGCTGGGCGTCGGAGCCGGAGCCAGAGGAAGAGGCAGAGGAGGACAATCGGCGCAGCGCGTCGAAGACGGGACACGCATTTATTTGTACTCCATGAACTCGGAGGTGCTTCATCATGTTCGACGTGCACCCTCCTAAGCATGAAACAGTCCTGTCGCACGTGTTGCATTTGGCTGATATTTCATTTTTTTGGGTAAAATAATGCCACACTTTCGACCGCCGATGACCGCTATCCGGCTACATGGGCGCGGCTATGCTAACACTTCCGGCGGTGGGCGCTTCTTCGTTGGTGTTCAACGGCCTCTTCTTCAGGGTCGACTGACATTTTTTTTTCCCGTCGGCGGACTGGGTATCGAAACTAGGAATCGGAATTTAAACTTTTGAACGATACCGGGAGAATCGGAAAGTTAGTCCCGGTTCCAATCGATACTCGATACCCAACCCTATTCATGTATCGTTTCGACACATTGCAAAACTGTATTGATACTGTGTCAATACTGTGTCACTAAATACTGACATCTGCTGGACATTAAAAGTCCCTACAGGCAACCTATGGACCGAATCAACTGACACTGATTTTATGACCTGGTATATACAATACTATAAACCGAATCATTGTATTTCATTTGGGATTATTTAATATCTTCATTTAAATCAGGGGTCTCAGACACGCGGCCCGCGAGACGTTATCTTGCGGCCCCCACCTTAATATGAAAGTTCAATGTTAGTGCGGCCCGCGAGTTTTATATGAATGGAGCTTGACACACGGTGGCAGAGGGGTTAGTGCGTCTGCCTCACAATAGGAAGGTCCTGCAGTCCTGAGTTCAAATCCAGGCTCGGGATCTTTCTGTGTGGAGTTTGCATGTTCTCCCCGTGAATGCGTGGGTTCCCTCCGGGTACTCCGGCTTCCTCCCACTTCCAAAGACATGCACCTGGGGATAAGTTGATTGGCAACACTAAATTGGCCCTAGTGTGTGAATGTGAGTGTGAATGTTGTCTGTCTATCTGTGTTGGCCCTGCGATGAGGTGGCAACTTGTCCAGGGTGTACCCCGCCTTCTGCCCGATTGTAGCTGAGATAGGCGCCAGCGCCCCCCGCGACCCCGAAAGGGAATAAGCGGTACAAAATGGATGGATGGATGGAGCTTGACAGCGTTTTCTTATTCGGGTCCAAAATGGCCCTTTAAACATTCTGGGTTGCCTACCCCTGCATTAGTGGAAAAGCGGCAAATGAGTGAAAGCGACAGAGACGTTGCCATGGAGACGAGGGTTTTCTTACGTGCCTGGCTGCAGTCACACCGCGACACCTGTCCGTCAGTAATAACAGTCCCTGATAACCTACAAAAAAAATGTTAATAAATCTTTTCTCGCGGCCCAGCCTCACACAGACTCTGCATCCAGTGGCCCCCAGGTGAATTGAGTTTGACACCCCTGATTTAGATAAAAATATATTTTTATCTTTTTTAGATACAGTCAATAAATAATGTGAACATGATTGATTGATTGATACTTTTATTAGTAGATTGCACAGTTCAGTACATATTCCGTACAATTGACCACTAAATGGTATGCACATGTATCATAACATGGAAATCTAAGAGAACGTGTTGAGAATGAGGATACTTGTGGACTGGGAATTTTTTTTAATTTTTTTTTTACATGAGCTTTGAATACGCAGTTGATTGATTGATTGATGGATTGAAACTTTTATTAGTAGATTGCACAGTACAGTACATATTCCCTACAATTGACCACTAAATGGTAACACCCCAATAAATGTTTCAACGTGTTTAAATCGGGGTCCATGTTAATCAATTCATGGTAAAAAAGGTAATGGGCTCGAGCTGGATTTGAACAAGTGCCCTAAGGCAGTGGTCCCCAACCTTTTTGTATCCGCGGACCGGTCAACGCTTAATAATTTGTCCCGCGGCGGGGTGGGGGGTGGGGGGGGTCCTTTTTTATTTTTTTCTTTGTCATGAAAAAGGGACGTTTTTGTCATGAAAAAGGGAGGTTTTCGTGGTCAGTGCACTAATTGTAAGTGTATATTGTGTTTTTTATGTTGATTTAATAATTTTTATTTAATTTTTTTAATAAAAATTAATAAAAAATTATTCTGAGGCCCGGTACCAATCAGGCCGCGGCCCGGCCCGGTGGTTGGGGGCCACTGCTTTAAATAACAGCAGCACTCTGCTATTTAAATCAATACTAAAATGTTCGTCAAAGGTCCTCTGTATGACAGGAGCAATCTGCTGTTTTCAGGCACCTGTTTAAAAAACTACTCAAAGATCTTCTTAAAAATTCAAATATCCTTTAAATAACAGGGGCACTCTGCTATTTTTAAATATCAAATACTCAAATGCCACTTAAACATCCTGACATTATTTTGTGTTTTTTGTATTAGTGTTCCTAAAAATAGATATACGGGCCCACCCCAGACATTTTTTTTTTTTTTTTTCAAAATTTGGCCCCCTGAGTGAAAATAATTGCCCTATATATTGTGTTTGTAGTTAAACTGGTCACACAGGTACACTGCAAAAAGTCAGTCTTCAAAAACAAGAAAAAAAATAATAAAAAAAAATTAGGGGTATTTTATTTGAACTAAGCAAAATAATCTGCCAATATAGAACAAGGAAATTTGACTTGACTTTCCAAAACAAGTAAAATTAGCTAACCTCAATGAACCCCAAAATACCTTCAAATAAGTATATTCTCACAATAGAATCTGCTTAGTGAGAAGAATTATCTTATTAGACAAAAAATAAGCAAACATCCCCCTTATGTGAGGTATTTAATCTTACTTAGATTTCAGTTTTTGCAGTGTACTTCGTAGATGTTTGAATAATATAGTAAAGCGCTGTCAATACATGGACTTTGGGGTTTGTTTTTCCGGAATGCAAAGGAAAGTTGGAGCGGGCGAGGCGTGAAGGTAATGACATCTTATATTTTAACACTATAACTACAAAAAAAGAAGCAAACAAAAGGCGCGCACAATGGCGGAGAACAAACTTGACTAATGAAACAAAACTTGCACAATGGCAGAAACTATGAACAATAAACAAAAACTTACTTGCCATGGAACTACGAAACAGGCAGCGGGAATCGTAAACATGGCATGAAGCAGAGTGGAGGTAAAGTCGCCAGGCTGACTTCCTGGCAGCTTTCGCTTTAAATAATAGACATGATTAGTGAGGACAGGTGTGTGACATGAGGACAGGTGAAAACTAAGGGGTAGTCATGGAAACAAAACAAGGAAGTGCAAAAATAGGAAACAATGGAGTCTTAAGCAAAACAGAACATAACTAAAAACATGATCACAAGACGGGCTTCACGGTGGAAGAGGGGTTAGTGCGTCTGCCTCACAATACGAAGGTCCTGCAGTCCTGGGTTCAATCCCAGGCTCGGGATCTTTCTGTGTGGAGTTTGCATGTTCTCCCCGTGAATGCGTGGGTTCCCTCCGGGTACTCCGGCTTCCTCCCACCTCCAAAGACATGCACCTGGGGATAGGTTGATTGGCAACACTAAATTGGCCCTAGTGTGTGAATGTTGTCTGTCTATCTGTGTTGGCCCTGCGATGAAGTGGCGACTTGTCCAGGGTGTACTGCGCCTTCCGCCCGATTGTAGCTGGGATAGGCGCCAGTGCCCCCCGCGACCCCAGAAGGGAATAAATGGTAGAAAATTCACTAAAGACGCCGAGATCATTATCCATGTGTTTGTTACGTCTCGTCTCGATTACTGTAACATATTATTTTCGGGAGGAGACCCTGCCCCAAGTGGAGGAGTTCAAGTACCTAGGAGTCTTGTTCACGAGTAGGGGAAGAGTGGATCGTGAGATCGACAGGCGGATCGGTGCGGCGTCTTCAGTAATGCGGACTTTGTATCGATCCGTTGTGGTGAAGAAAGAGCTGAGCCGGAAGGCAAAGCTCTCAATTTACCGGTCGATCTACGTTCCCATCCTCACCTATGGTCATGAGCTTTGGGTCATGACCGAAAGGATAAGATCACGGGTACAAGCGGCCGAAATGAGTTTCCTCCGCCGGGTGGCGGGGCTCTCCCTTAGAGATAGGGTGAGAAGCTCTGTCATCCGGGAGGAACTCAAAGTAAAGCCGCTGCTCCTTCACATCGAGAGGAGCCAGATGAGGTGGTTCGGGCATCTGGTCAGGATGCCACCCGAACGCCTCCCTAGGGAGATGTTTAGGGCACGTCCAGCTGGTAGGAGGCCACGGGGAAGACCCAGGACACGTTGGGAAGACTATGTCTCCCGGCTGGCCTGGGAACGCCTCGGGATCCCCCGGGAAGAGCTAGACGAAGTGGCTGGGGAGAGGGAAGTCTGGGCTTCCCTGCTTAGGCTGCTGCCCCCGCGACCCGACCTCGGATAAGCGGAGGATGATGGATGGATGGATGGATTATTTTTGGGTCTCCCCATGTCTAGCATTAAAAGATTACAGTTGGTACAAAATGCGGCTGCTAGACTTTTGACAAGAACAAGAAAGTTTGATCACATTACACCTGTACTGGCTCACCTGCACTGGCTTCCTGTGCACTTAAGATGTGACTTTAAGGTTTTACTACTTACGTATAAAATACTACACGGTCTAGCTCCAGCCTATCTTGCCGATTGTATTGTACCATATGTCCCGGCAAGAAATCTACGTTCAAAAGACTCCGGCTTATTAGTGATTCCTAGAGCCCAAAAAAAGTCTGCGGGCTATAGAGCGTTTTCCGTTCGGGCTCCAGTACTCTGGAATGCCCTCCCGGTAACAGTTCGAGATGCCACCTCAGTAGAAGCATTTAAGTCTCACCTTAAAACTCATTTGTATACTCTAGCCTTTAAATAGACCTCCTTTTTAGACCAGTTGATCTGCCACTTCTTTTCTTTCTCCTATGTCCCACTCTCCCTTGTGGAGGGGGTCCGGTCCGATGACCATGGATGAAGTACTGGCTGTCCAGAGTCGAGACCCAGGATGGACCGCTCGCCTGTATCGGTTGGGGACATCTCTACGCTGCTGATCCGCCTCCGCTTGAGATGGTTTCCTGTGGACGGGACTCTCGCTGCTGTCTTGGATCCGCTTGAACTGAACTCTCGCGGCTGTGTTGGAGCCACTATGGATTGAACTTTCACAGTATCATGTTAGACCCGCTCGACACCCATTGCTTTCGGCCCCCTAGAGGGGGGGGGTTGCCCACATATGAGGTCCTCTCCAAGGTTTCTCATAGTCAGCATTGTCACTGGCGTCCCACTGGATGTGAATTCTCCCTGCCCACTGGGTGTGAGTTTTCCTTGCCCGAGGATGTTGTAGTCGTAATGATTCGTGCAGTCCTTTGAGACATTT